>NC_084548.2:17835000-18107500 GCF_033978685.3 Nerophis lumbriciformis
GTTGGTGAATCTTTTGCAATTTGTTCAATGAACAATGGAGACAGCAAAGAAGAAAGCTGTAGGTGGGAAGCGGTGTATCGCGGCAGGTGTTGTGCCGGATAACGCACCCCCGCCGTAGAAGGCACCCCTTGACTGTTGTTCCGGATAACACAGCCGGTGTTTCATTGTTTACATTCCCGGAAGATGACAGTCAAGCTTTATCATTGGCCTGTGGAGAACTGGGACAACAGAGACTCTTACCAGGAGGACTTTGAGTTGGATACGCAGACGCGGTACCGTGAGTACGCATGCAGCTGCGGCTTCCAAACATTTGATTGCTTGCCCGTACGTGCGTGCCGCTATGTGCATGTCACGTACATAACTTTGGGGACTTTGGGGGAATATATGTGCTGTATGAACTTTGGGGAGGTGAACGGTACTTTGGGCTGAGGAATTGAGTGTGTTGTGCAGGTGTTTGAGTTGTATTGGCGGGTTATATGGACGGGAGGGGGGAGGTGTTTGTTATGCGGTATTAATTTGTGGCATATTAAATATAAGCCTGGTTGTGTTGTGGCTAATAGAGTATATATATGTATTGTGTTTATTTACTGTTTTAGTCATTCCCAGCTGAATATCAGGTCCCACCCACCTCTCACAGCATCTTCCCTATCTGAATCGCTCCCACTGCCCTCTAGTCCTTCACTCTCACTTTCCTCATCCACGAATCTTTCATCCTCGCTCAAATTAATGGGGTAATCGTCACTTTCTCGGTCCGAATCGCTCTCGCTGCTGGTGGCCATGATTGTAAACAATGTGCAGATGTGAGGAGCTCCACAACCTGTGACGTCACACGCATATCGTATGCTACTTCCGGTACAGGCAAGGCTTTTTTATCAGCGACCAAAAGTTGCGAACTTTATCGTCGATGTTCTCTACTAAATCCTTTCAGCAAAAATATGGCAATATCGCAAAATGATCAAGTATGACACATAGAATGGACCTGCTATCCCCGTTTAAATAAGAAAATCGCATTTCAGTAGGCCTTTAAGAACACGTCATGAATTTGAATGGACTCCTTTTAGGAAATCACTTAGGAAGAAAGATATGAGGAAAAGTTAGGAACTTATTGCTGAATGGGGCCCACTGGCCCTGGACTTACGTGCTGGAGTGACAGTGCTGCTCTCTTGCGCCAGTGGAGGTCCACACCCGACTCGAGTGCAGGCACTGAGGTGGAAGAGGTAGAGGCTGCCCTCTTCTAGGCCCTTCAGCTGCCAGTGGGTGGTGTCGGCCCCGCTGATGTTCAACTCCCGGGTAGCGAGCACCTCCATCGTGGTTTCGTTAACTACAAGAGAGATGTCACGTCAGTTCACGTGGGTCGGGGAGGACGGACGGACGTGTGAGAAGCCACCAGCGCTCTTGTATGTTAATAGAACAGCAATGCAATGGGGGTCAGTGGTCGGGGGAGGATGAAGAGATGTCATGTTTACTCGTGCGGAAAGCAAATGTCGCAGAAACATGCCATGACAGGTGAGCTGAGCAGGAATACATTAAACGGGGAGTGAAGAGGGAGATGAGGAGGAGGAGGAATTATAAAAGTGGATAAACAAAGCAGTGAAAGCTAGAAACGCAGAAGAAAGAAGCAAAGATTTGCATAAAAAGTGGAGGCGGAGGGAAGGAAGTGTGAATATAGGGGCAATCAGGAGCAGCCGAACATATCACCCAACATGCATTATAGATCAAAGTGCAGTGTGTGTGTGTGTGTGTGTGTGTGTGTGTGTGTGTGTGTGTGAACGTAGAAAGCAACACGTTCCTCGTGTAGCTGCCTGTGTGTCCATGCTAATCTTGCAATACAGGTAAAGGGTGATGCTAAACTAAACCACAACGACGCCGCTTTTGGAAGTTTTCATGCGCTGATGAACGCCTTCGGGCCAGTCACTGACAAATGTAGACGTGCGGAGTGGGTTTGCGTGTAATGTTTTATTGGCAGCAACTTTTGTGATGTCCTGGAGCTTCTGACACATATCACTGCTGCAGAGACTGACGTTGATTTGGGAATTGGCAAAAAACAGAGGAGAGCGAGGGTAGTGTGTTGAAGACGAGGCCACACACGTCTTTGACGTCAGCCAACAAAAGTGTAAAAAGATGGCACAGCCTCTTGAATATTTTCAATGCCTATGTAGAGGCTGTCTTCTGTTGGGGGAAAAAAAACAAAAAAACTTGAGCGTTGGGGAAAGAGGGCGGGGGGCTTGAGGATGGAAAAGGAGGCAGAAGCAGCCCAGACATGAACGATTGTTCGGGGAAAAGTATCTGCAGGCTTGGAGGATGTGAGTTGTTAAGACACAACCCCCCTACTCCCAAGAAGTCATCACTGCTGTATGTGGTGGTGGGCTTACTTCAGAACTAAACACTGCCATCTAGTGCCTGATATTAACACATACACATGAAGAAGAGGGCATGTGAGGCTCTCTGTTCTTGTAATTTCCATACAAATACCACATAGGGCTCCAATTTCTTTGTCGTCATCTTCAATCGTTTGTCTTGGGAGAAATGTCCTTCTTCAAGTTTGCAAGTATGTCAAGCTTCCAGTTTCTATTTCTCTCCTCCGAGTGGGCGTGACTGGTTTAAGGCAGACATTTTTTTTCTTGGAGCATTTACAGTACGGATGAGCACATTAGATGCTGCCTAGCAACACACGGCCACGCAGGAAAAATAATCTTAGCAATTTTGTCTAGTCTTTTCACCACCGTAAATAGAATAGAAATCCAACCTTATACGTGCCACATTTTTCTGCACGTCCTTGTATGCTCATTTAGTAATGAACACAATGCGTCACAAAAACTCAGAAAAGCAATATGTGACACATAATGTTGATTTAAAAACTCCCAGTGGGTTGCAGTGTGCAGAGAGTAGGCCGCAGCCTGGCATTAACGCTAAGTGGTTGTTTAGGGCCCCAACCTTTATAGGGGGGCCACATGATCATCTCCTGGGCTTCGGTAAAGATTTATGAGGTGAGAAAAGAACAGTAAAAATATGATGAATCTATTTGTAGAAGCATTGGAGAGAGTTATGTTTAAGTTTCACTTCGGTATTCCACAGCACATAACTGTGGTGCGTTCAAGAAACCTTGCTTCAAGTACTCCGAAGCATCATTAGTTTTTAAAGATAGGGGAGGCTTAAACCCCAGTAGATACACTAATATGAATAAAAAATAATACAATAATAATGATGTATTATTTTGCAGCTGAGTGTGAAGCGACTGGGATGAGAATCAGCACCTCCAAGTCCGAGTCCATGGTTCTCGCCCGGAAAAGGGTGGAGTGCCATCTCCGGGTTGGGGAGGAGATCTTGCCCCAAGTGGAGGAGTTCAAGTACCTCGGAGTCTTGTTCACGAGTGAGGGAAGAGTGGATCGTGAGATCGACAGGCGGATCGGTACGGCGTCTTCAGTAATGCGGACGCTGTATCGATCCGTTGTGGTGAAGAAGGAGCTGAGCCGGAAGGCAAAGCTCTCAATTTACCGGTCGATCTACGTTCCCATCCTCACCTACGGTCATGAGCTTTGGGTTATGACCGAAAGGACAAGATCACGGGTACAAGCGGCTGAAATGAGTTTCCTCCGCCGGGTGGCGGGGCTCTCCCTTAGAGATAGGGTGAGAAGCTCTGTCATCCGGGGGGAGCTCAAAGTAAAGCCGCTGCTCCTCCACATCGAGAAGAGCCAGATGAGGTGGTTCGGGCATCTGGTCAGGATGCCACCCGAACGCCTCCCTAGGAAGGTGTTTAGGGCACGTCCGACCGGTAGGAGGCTGCGGGGAAGACCCAGGACACGTTGGGAAGACTATGTCTCCCGGCTGGCCTGGGAACGCCTTGGGGTCCCACAGGAAGAGCTGGACGAAGTGGCTGGGGAGAGGGAAGTCTGGGCTTCCCTGCTTAGGCTGCTTCCCCCGCGACCCGACCTCAGATAAGCAGAAGAAGATGGATGGGATGGATGGATGGAACTATCCACTAATTAAAATCATGCATGAATCAGCTAATTGCTACTTTACACTATAAAGTAAAGAGAAATTGACATATTTATAATTATATTTAAGTGAATCATGACAGGTTGTATCATTATTACAAATCACATTCTGGGTAATTTGTTGATACTCTTTTGTAAGAAAAAAAAAAAAAAAAAAAAAAAAATTTTTTTTTAATACACCAAATATTTTAGGGGCATTTAAGGTTATTTTAGGGTGCCTTTACCTCCCCGAACAAGGCCTAATAATGCCACTCTTTTCAACGCTTGATAAAAAACCGTATTGATCAAACAAAGACATCAATATTTAATTATTGTGGGGTTTCTGATTATGGAGTGCACCATCTACTGCGCTTCCGAGTTCTCACGTTGTAGTCTGACAGTCTGAGTTTTAAACCTGCAAGAAGGAACTGGTTTACAATTACATCATCTATATTTGTTAATCTCATTTTAAAAAAGTCAAAAATCTAATCAAGTCTTTTGCATGTGTTTTAAAAGTCTAATTTTATCCAAGTCAAGTCAATAATTTGTTGTGTGTGTATGTGGGGTGGTGACAGACGGTTTAGTGGGGGTTCCTAAGAAATCTAAAAATAATAATTGTCCTGGTATATTGCTTTTCCTTTCAGTGTTTCTTCCTGTGTTATGGTTTGTTCTGCAGTGACTTTACCCCTGCTTCTGAGCGCTATTCTCCTCATCTGTCCCTGGTTGGCAATTAGGATGCTCACCTGTCCCCATACTTGCCAACCCTCCCGGATTTTCCGGGAGACTCCCGAAATTCAGTGCCTATCCCGAAAGCCTCCCGGGACAAATTTTCTCCCGAAAATCTCCCGGAATTCAGGCGGACCTGAGTGACGTGTCGACAGCCTGTTTTCACGTCCGCTTTCCCACAATATAAACAGCGTGTCTGCCCAATCACGTTATAACTGTAGAATGATCGAGGGCGAATTCTTGGTTTCTTACGTGAGGTTTATTGTTAGGCAGTTTCATTAACGTCCTCCCAGCGCGGTAACAACACACAACAACAGCAGTCACGTTTCCGTCTACCGTAAAGCAGTCCGTCTGCCGTAAACAGCAATGTTGTGACACTCTTAAACAGGACAATACTGCCATCTACTTTGCATGCATATATGACAATAACATCTACAGCTTTTAGAGAGTGCAGTGCACAACTGCGCACACAACAAGGAGACGAAGCAGAATGCATCATCAGAGAGGGTGTTCAGCATGGTTAGAAAAATAGTGACAGAAAATAGAACAAGGATGGACAATTCAACCCTTAACTCAACAATGAGTAGTTGAGTGTTATGTGTGTGTATATGTGTAAGTAAATGAACACTGAAAGTCAAGTATTTCTTATATATATATATATGAAATACTTGACTTTGTGAATTCTAGCTGTAAATATACTCCTCCCCTCTTAACCACGCCCCTAACCACCACCTCCCGGAATCGGAGGTCTCAAGGTTGGCAAGTATGCCTGTCCCTGACTGCCAATCAGAAGGGTTTATATACCAATGACACCTGCCTCTGGACACTGGTTAATTATTTTTTGTATGCCACGGTGAATGATTGTCTACCTGAGTTCTTGCACAACTGGTGTTATTTTTGCCTGCTGTTGCTAAAAAAAAATGGACCATTCACCGACACATTGCTTGCTGTGTTTCCATCCTGAGGTCACGCTAACCATCGCAATGGTAAATCAATTATATTAAAGACCAAAAGGGGGCCTCAAACACAATTGTGTGTGTGTGTGTGTGTGTGTGTGTGTGTGTGTGTATGTGTGTCCCTTCCAGTGTTGGGACTAACGCGTTACAAAGTAACGCGTTACTGTAACGCCGTTAGTTTCGGCGGTAACTAGTAATCTAACGCGTTATTTTTTTTTATTCAGTAATTTAGTTACCGTTACTACATGATGCGTTACTGCGTTATTTTACGTTACTTTTGATGTAGTATCGGCTAGAAACAGAAGCGCTGCGGTGTCGTTCTTCTGAATCTTCCTCTGTCACAAGCCGGAGAGAAGAAAAGAGGCGCGGTCTATGTGTGTGGGGTGGGGTGGGGGGTGGGGGGGCGGGGAGGGGAGGTTTGATCCGCGGTTTGATATATGAAACAACAAAAAAAAGTTGTTGGCACGTTCAGTCCACACACAGCGTGGTCATGGCGAGCGCAATAACGGAGGAGCTTGAACGCCCAGCGCCATTGAATCGGTGTGTTTATAAGTGCAGATTCGGTTGTGCAAAACGAGGGTTTTAAACACATGCTGAACGTGCTTGAACCACGTTACGACATCCCGTCGCACACCCACTTCAGCAATAAGATTGTGCCAGATCTTTATGAGCAGGAGAAGAAAAAAGTTGTGGATGAACTATCCCGAGCATCATCTGTTGCGCTCATGACAGACGGGTGGACGTCCAGCGGAACTATAAGCGCTCACTTCATCACAGCAGACTGGGAGATGAGAAGACACGCCCCCTCTACGAGAGTCACCTTGTGCAGGTACTGACACAAGCAGTGGAGGAATGGAAGATAAAGATATCCCAGTCACACGTGATAATGCCAAAAATCAAATAATTACAGAGAATGAGGCAGGACTGGGACCACAGACAGGTGCTTTGCACGTGTAGTGAATTTGGCATCACAGAAGGGAATCTCAGTCAATAGGATGGAGCGCCTCTTTGGGAGGATCAGGAAGGTTTCTTACTTCCACCCAAGCACAACAGCTGCTCATGTGCTTAAGACAAAGCAAGAAATGCTAAAGCTGCCTGCTCATACATGATGTCCCAATGAGGTGGAACTCCACTTATGATATGTTGGAGCAGCAGGCATCTATATACTCTGCATTGACCCACAACACCCTGAAGACAAATGTCACCCTGTCTGATGATGATGTGAGAGTGGCAGATGAGGTCCTCTAGGTGCTTAAACCCCTCAAAAGTGTTACATCTCTACTGAGCACTGAAACTTCACCATCTGTGTCAATGATCCTGCCACTGAAAACAAGGATTCTACAATCCATGGCTCCAAGTGTGGAAGACAGCAGCATCACTCCAGATGTCAGGCTTTATTTCACTACCTATGTTTCAAGGAAGATGATGTTTCTTCTTATGTTGCACTTAAACTTGTTTTTTATTAATGGTCATTGGTCCAAGTTTAAAGAAAGGAGGAATGCCTTTTTATGTTGCACTGTTTTTCATTAATTATGTTAAAAGGAAAATAAAAATGCATGTCAAGTTGATCAACAGATTGTATTATTCTCCAGTGCAATAACAGTATTGAAATGAAGGCAAAAAGGGCATTAATGGGAGCTTTAAAAAAAAAAAGAAGAAAAAAAGAAGTAACTAAATAGTTACTTTTCACAGTAACGCATTACTTTTTGGTGTAAGTAACTGAGTTAGTAACTGAGTTACTTTTGAAATAAAGTAACTAGTAACTGTAACTAGTTACTGGTTTTCAGTAACTAACCCAACACTGGTCCCTTCTTGAGACATCAAGAGGGAAAAGTACCTTCCATATGAGGAACGGTGAACAAGTTAGGATCGAAATCATGGTGCAAATGCGGAAAACCATTGCATCTAATAGAGAATGTCTCATTTGCAGCCCTGGTGGTGAAATCTATCAAAATTAGGGTGGTCCCAAAAAGGAGGGATTTTTCAAATGGACTGTGTGTCAACATATGAAATAACAAGTGTGTTTGAAAATGTTAAGTTCTCCCCCTCAGGCCAACATATATAATAACAAGTGTGTGTAAGAAATTGAAATGTGCCCCCTTTGGCCAAAATTAATAAAAACAAATAAAACAAATATGTATATAGAGACATGGCGTGATTGGGAGAGTGGCCATGCCAGCAACCTTAGGTTTCCTGGTTCGATCCCCAGCTTCTACCAACCTAGTCACGTCCGTTGTGTCCTTGAGCAAGACACTTCACCCTTGCTCCTGATGGGTCGTGGTCAGCTCCCGCCATCAGTGTGTGAATGTGTGTGTGAATGGGTGAATGTGGAAATAGTGTCAAAGTGCATTAAGTACATTAAGTCAGTATAAGTGAAGTGTGAAGTGAATTATATTTATATAGCGCTTTTCTCGAGTGACTCAAAGCGCTTTTACATAGTGAAACCCAATATCTAAGTTACATTTAAACCAGTGTTGAGTTGAGTTGAGTTTGAGTTTATTTCGAACATGCAAGTATACAAAATGATACATCACAATCTCCAGTTTCTCTTTTCAACATGTTCGAAAAGGAGTAGGAAGAAGCAGAGCTTATTTAATCCTACCCCTTTTCTTTTACATAACAGTTGCTAAAACATTTGTTCACTTCCTGTTCTCAATTTATTCACAATATACTCCATAAGTAATCACAATAAAATAAGTAAATAAATGATAATTGGTGAAGTAAGTTACATTTCATATGTTGAGATAAGTAAGATTATTTTGTGAGTGAAAGAATGAAAGAATGGATGAGTTAAAAAATTCAGAATGTTTATCATGGTTCTTCTTTTTTGTACTTTGTAAACACTTTAAGTTTGAAGAGTTTCTTGAAGTGGATCATATTAGTACATTGTTTGATTGCTTTGCTTAATCCATTCCATAATTTAATTCCACATACTGATATACTGAAGGTCTTAAGTGTTGTACGTGCATACAAATGTTTTAAATTACATTTCTCCCTAAGATTATATTTCTCCTCTTTTTTTGAGAAGAATTGTTGTATATTCTTGGGTAGCAGGTTATAGTTTGCTTTGTGTATAATTTTAGCTGTTTGCAAATTCACTATGTCGTAGAATTTCAGTATCTTTGATTCAATAAATAAAGGATTTGTGTGTTCTCTATATCCAACATTATGTATTATTCTAACTGATCTTTTTTGTAACACCGTTAATGAATGAAGTGTACTTTTGTAATTATTTCCCCATATTTCTGCACAATAACTCAGATATGGTAACACTAGTGAGCAGTAAAGAATATGAAGTGATTTTTTGTCTAGAACATGTTTTGCTTTATTAATTATTGACGTGTTTCTTGCTACTTTATGTTGTATATTTTTTACGTGAGATTTCCAGTTCAATTTATCATCAATCATTATACCAAGAAATTTGGTTTCATTTACTCTTTCAATTTCTATTCCGTCTATTTGTATTTGTGTTTGACTTTCTCTTCTACTGTTACCAAATAGCATTATTTTAGTTTTACTGAGATTCAACGATAGTCTGTTTTTGTCAAACCATCTTTTTAATTTGTTAATTTCTTCTGTTATTATTTGTAGTATCTTCTGTGTGTTCTCTCCTGAACAAAACGCTGTTGTATCATCCGCAAATAATACTAACTTTAAATATTTTGTAACTTTACAAATGTCATTTATATATAGATTGAATAATTTAGGTCCTAGTATTGATCCCTGAGGTACACCACAGGATATATTTAGCGTTGTAGAGGTGTGTTCGCCTACCTTCACGTATTGTTTCCTGTTCATTAGATAACTTCTTATCCAGTTTAAGACTAACCCTCTGATGCCATATCGTTCTAGTTTTTTGATTAAAATATTGTGATTAATTGTGTCAAATGCTTTAGTTAGATCCATAAAAACTGCTGCCGCACATTTTTTATTATCTATAGCATTGGTAATTTCTTCTGTAATTTCAATTAAAGCCATCGAAGTTGAAACATTAGCTCTGTATCCATATTGATTTTCTTCGAGTATTCTATTTTTATTTATGAAACTCTCTAATCTGTTATTGAACAGTTTTTCAGTGATTTTAGAAAATTGTGGAAGTAAGGAAACAGGTCTATAATTTGTAAATTGATGTTTGTCGCCAGTCTTGTAAATTGGTGCAACTTTAGCTATTTTCATTTTGTTTGGAAATGTACCTGTTTGAAATGATAGGTTACTAATATACATTAATGGTCCTGAGATCTCTTCAATAACCTTTTTTATCATTTCCATATCAATTTCATTACAATCAGTTGAAGTCTTAGATTTACATTTTTTCACGATTGTAACTATTTCCTCCTGTGTCACATTACTGAGGAACATGGAGTTGGGATTTCGCTCTATGGTATCATTAAAGTCCTCAATTGAAACTGGGTCTGGAATCCTTTCTTCCAATTTTGGTCCAATATTTACAAAATAATTATTGAAGCTTTCAACTACTTCCTTTATGTTGTCATTTTTTTTATTTCCGTCTAAGACGTATTGAGGGTAGTCCCTCTTAGTGCCATTTTTAATAATGCTATTGAGGATGCCCCATGTTGCTCTCATATTAGTTTTGTTCTTGTCCAATAATTCACTGTAATATTCTTTTCTACATAATCGTAGTATGTATGTTAACTAGTTTTTATACTTTTTGTACTTAATTTCTGCCTCTGTAGTTCTTTGTGCTATAAATTTCCTATATAGTGTATTCTTCTTCTTACAAGCATTTTTTAATCCTTTTGTCATCCATGGTTGATTATTCTTTCTCTGCTTATTACTGAGTTGTATCCATGGACAATGTTTGTTCTTCTTACAAGCATTTTTTAATCCTTTTGTCATCCATGGTTGATTATTCTTTCTCTGCTTATTACTGAGTTGTATCCATGGACAATGTTTGTTATAAAGTATTATGAACTTGTTTAAGAAATGTTCATATGCTTCATCAACCTCATTTTCATTGTACACATTGTCCCAATCTTGCTTTTGTAGCTCAATTTTGAAAGCAATCATCCTCTTCTCTGTGCACAGTCTTCGAAATGTCCTTTTGTCTTCCATGTTCTTCTTGTAGTTTCCATCATTAATTGTAAAAACTGGCAGATGATCACTAACATCGGTTATAAGTAGACCACTTGTAGTGTTATTATCAATATCATTGGTAAAAATATTATCAATAAGCGTGGCACAGTGTCCTGTAATTCTGCTTGGCTTTGTGATTTTAGGATATAAACTGATGCTGTACATTGTATCAATGAAGTCTTCAATGGACTTTTGCTTGTTAGGGTTCAATAAGTCAATATTAAAGTCACCACATAAGAAAATTATTCTTTGACCATTGTCCATGTAAGTAGCCTTGATCCATTCTTCAGATGTTTCTATACTTGACTTAGGTAATCTATATATACAACATACACACATATGCAACTGTATGGACCAATGTGGGTGGCACTGGGAGCAGGTGGGTACAGTGTCTTGCCCAAGGACACGACGGCAGTGACTAGGATGGCGGAAGCGGGGATCGAACCTGGAACCCTCAAGTTGCTGGCACGGCCACTCTACCAACTGAGCTATACCGCCCCATTTACCATTTACCATTTGAAGTGAAGTGAATTATATTTATATAGCGCTTTTCTCTAGTGACTCAAAGCGCTTTTACATAGTGAAACCCAATATCTTAGTTACATTTAAACCAGTGTGAGTGGCACTGGGAGCAGGTGGGTAAAGTGTCTTGCCCAAGGACACAACGGCAGTGACTAGGATGGCGGGAGCGGGGATCGAACCTGCAACCCTAAAGTTGCTGGCACGGCTGCTCTATCAACTGAGCTATCCATCCATCCATTTTCTACCGCTTATTCCCTTCGGGGTCGCGGGGGGCGCTGGAGCCTATCTCAGCTACAATCGGGCGGAAGGCGGCGTACACCCTGGACAAGTCGCCACCTCATCGCAGACCAACTGAGCTATACCGCCCCAAACAATAACTTGAAGTAAATAATGAAGATTGAAAACCAATTACAAACAAAAAATTCCTCCCAAAAAACTTAACTAAAAACTTACGCTTTTTATATTTGCATAGTATGTATATATTATTAACGTTGTAAATAAAAATCTTTATATTTCGAGATTAGGTGGTCCTAAAGAGGTAGGCATTTTTCGGAGGTCTCAAGTAGGTAACAAATATAAGATTGTGTGTGTGTGTGTGTGTGTGTGTGTGTGTGTGTGTGTGTGTGTGTGTGTGTGTGTGTGTGTGTGTGTGTGTGTGTGTGTGTGTATACTTACTTAGGTGGTACTGCAGGTGGTAGCCAGTGAGGACGCCATTTGCCACAAGTGGTGGCCCCCATACCAAGAGGACAGAGTCTTTCCGGGCATTAGAGGTGGTCAGAATGGGCACCTGCTCAGGAACTGTGAAAAAGCCAATTATCTTCTTTAATAAGATGCAGGCTATGTAGCACATTTATTACCGTATTTACTGCGTAACCAAATGAGCTCTGTCCCCTAACAGGTTTATAAGAGTCTCATGTTGCTACTTCCTTACAGTATTTAATGACTATCTCTCACGCTGTCTTGCTTTAAAGCAGAATCATCTCCCTACCTATTAAATATAATGAGATTTGCTCAAAAACACAGTATGAATCCCCATCTGTTAGTTGTTGTTGCCTCTTAGTTTTTTTTTTGATGTACTCTCACAGGTGAATAGGCAGAGAGTGTATGAGGAGCACCTGAGTGTCAGGTACTGTGTCTATATATAGCTGGGTGTCAACACCTCACCTCCTTCGGGAGTGTTGAAGGTGACCGGGTCACTGCTAGGCCCATTTCCCTTCTTGTTGAAGACGTTGACAGTGAGCGTATACTCGGAGAAAGGTTCAAGGCCGGGCACAATGGCGTGAGTTCTCTTCCCAGGGAAGGACAGCGATTGATGTTCATCCAAGATTTTGTCGGGATTCAGAAAATTTCGCTTCCTCAGCCAGTGAACCTAAGCAGATACAACATTTTTAGAAGGGAGGCTTGTCTTTATTTAGCAAGCTCCTTTTGCCTATCATTCACAATCCTTATGTAACACAAGCATACAAACGTTGGTAACACTTTAGTATGGGCAACATATGAACCATTAATTAGTTGCTTATTAACAGGCAAATTAGTAACATGTTGGCTGTTAATTAGTCATTTTTAAGTACGTATTAAGTACTTAGTAATGCCTTATTATGCATGGCCTTATTATACAACCAGTAAGCCATTAAAGGCCTACTGAAATGAATTTTTTTTATTTAAACGGGGATAGCAGATCCATTCTATGTGTCATACTTGATCATTTTGCGATATTGCCATATTTTTGCTGAAAGGATTTAATAGAGAACATCGACGATAAAGTTTGCAACTTTTGGTCGCTGATAAAAAAAAGCCTTGCC
This sequence comes from Nerophis lumbriciformis, assembly GCF_033978685.3. Lineage (NCBI taxonomy): Eukaryota > Metazoa > Chordata > Actinopteri > Syngnathiformes > Syngnathidae > Nerophis > Nerophis lumbriciformis. The sequence goes on from NC_084548.2 coordinate 17,848,075, forward strand.
TGTACCGGAAGTAGCGTGACGTCACAAGTTGAAAGTCTCCTCACATTTGTCCATTGTTTACACCAGCAGCGAGAGTGATTCGGACCGAGAAAGCGACGATTACCCCATTAATTTGAGCGAGGATGAAAGATTTGTGGATGAAAAACGTGAGAGTGAAGGATTAGAGTGCAGTGCAGGACGTATCTTTTTTTCGCTCTGACCGTAACTTAGGTACAAGGGCTCATTGGATTCCACACTCTCTCTTTTTTCTATTGTGGATCACGGATTTGTATTTTAAACCACCTCGGATACTAAATCCTCTTGAAAATGAGTCGAGAACGCAAAATGGACATTCACAGTGACTTTTATCTCCACGACAATACATTGGTGAAGCACTTTAGCTACGGAGCTAACGTGATTGCATCGGGCTTAACTGCAGATAGAAACAAAATAAATAATCCCCTGACTGGAAGGATTGACATAAAATCAACCATACTATTAAACCAGGGACCTGTAACTACACGGTTAATGCTTTCTAGCCTGGCAAAGCTTAATAATGCTGTTGCTAACATTGAATCTAACTTAGCTACGGACCTCGACAGAGCTATGCTAAAAACATTAGCTCTCCACCTACGACAGCTCTCATCTGCTCATCAACACCGAAGCTCACCTGCGTTTCAGCGATCGACGGAGCGACGAAGGACTTCACCCGATCATCGATGCGGTCGGCGGCTAGCGTCGGATAGCGCGTCTGGTATCCAAGTCAAAGTCCTCCTGGTTGTGTTGCTGTAGCCAGACGCTAATACACCGATCGCACCTCCAGGTTTGTTCTTTGCAGTCTCCATTGTTCATTAAACAAATTGCAAAAGATTCACCAACACAGATGTCCAGAATACTGTAGAATTTAGCGATGAAAAAAGACGATTTAAGCTGGCGACCGACCTATTCCAAAATGTCTGTTTCAACTATTGACGTCATGTGCATACGTCATCATACATAGACGTTTTCAACCGGAAGTTTACCGGGAAATTTAAAATTGCACTTTTTAAGTTAACCCGGCCGTATTGGTATGTGTTGCAATGTTAAGATTTCATCATTGATATATAAACTATCAGACTGCGTGGTCGGTAGTAGTGGGTTTCAGTAGGCCTTTAACTAAGAGTCTTCCCTAACCCTAACCCCAACCCTAACCCTACCCCTAACCCTTACCCTAACCCTATGTTAATAAGCAACTAATTAATGGTTCATATCTTCCCCATACTAAAGTGTTACCCAAAAGTTGCTTCTTTTTTTATGCATTCTAATTAGGGCAAAAGTCAGCTTACAATGGAACCTATATGAGTCGCTCTATTCTGCCTTAAAAGTGCCACCCCCAAAAAACACCCAAAACACCTCCACCAAGGTTGTGTATATACATGCTGTAAGTGTATATCCAGCCATCCATCTTCCGCTTAACCGAAGTTGGGTCGCAGAAGCCCAGACTTTCCTCTCCCCATCTACTTGTTTCAACTCTTCACGGGGGATCCCGAGGCGTTCTCAGGCCAGCTGGGAGACACTGTCTCTCCACCGTGTACCGGGTCTACCCCGTAGTCCCCTATCAGTCGGACAAGCCCTAAACACCTCCCCAGGGAGGTGTTCGGGGGGCATTCTGACCAGATGCCCGAACCACCTTATCTGGCTCCTCTCGACGTGAAGGAGCAGGGGCTTTACTCTGAGCTCCTCCCGAATGACAGAGCTTCTCACCCTATCACTAAGGCATTACAACTTCTCAACTTAGGGCAGGGTCTCCTCCCCAACCCGTAGATGGCACTCCATCCTTTTCCGGGCGAGAACCATGGACTCGGAATTGGAAGTGCTGATTTTCATCCCAGTCCGTTTAACACTCAGCTGCGAACCGATCCAGTGAGAGCTGAAGATCTTGTTCAGATGAAGCCAGCAGGACCACATCATCTGCAAATAGGAGAGATCTAATCCTGCAGCCACCAAACCGGATCCCTTCAATGCCCCGACTACGCCTAGAAATTATGTCCATAAAAGCTGTAAACAAAATCGGTGACAAAGGGCAGCCCTGGCGGAGTCCAACCCCCACTGGAAACGGGTCCGACTTACTGCCGGCAAGTATATATTTAATGTAGTGAACTAGTGTAATATAGTCAGTGATGTGCGGTCACTAGAGGCAGGTGAGGAAAGAAAAAAAATGTAAAAAGAAAAAAAAAAAATTAAATTGTTATATGTATTTAGTGATTATACTATAAAGTTATTTTCCATTTAACTTCACCAGTTTTAGATTATTTGTATTCAAAATCGCTGAATTTTCACATTTGCCGTTCAAATACTGAGAAGAGACGGTGCGGTGATCAGCAGCCAGTTGAGGCACGTCACTCAGTTGTGCCTCAACATGGATTGCGGACTCGGCTAACTGCTGGCCTGCTGTGCAGTGAGACCGTATTGCTATATGAACTATATTATACATTTCCATAGTTTAGTTACACTAGCTGAGGTATATAATGTACAGTGTATTTTGTCACCAACTGTATGTGTGTAAAGTATTTCTTGTGCTGAGCAATCATAAAACTGCTGCGAAGACGCACTGTGTGGGGCTCGCAGTAATCCCGCCTCCTGGTGCCGGTTAATGCACCCCCGCCGCAGAATGCACCCCTCGACGGGAGCGCCACACCAACCAAAGCCCACACCCAAACCCTCCACGTGCAAGACTGAATCCACCCAAAAAAAGTCACTTAACAAGAAGCCAAAAAGTGCAAAAACAACAATGCTCGCGCCGGAGGAGCCGTGAACGAATGCAGGGACATAACATTAGGTACACCTGCAGACTGCAGCACGGATTTCATATTTCATTCATTCACAACTCCTCCAACACGGACACCACTGTTCCCGCACTAATAAGTAAAGGTAAGACCATAATAACGTTTTTTTAATTAAGTGTGCTTTTTTGTGTGCTACAGTTTGTATGTGTAAAGTTAAAGTTAAGTTAAAAGTACCAATGATTGTCACACACACACACTAAGTGTGGTGAAATGTGTCCTCTGCATTTGACCCATCCCTTGATCACCCCCTGGGAGGTGAGGGGAGCAGTGGGCAGCAGTGGCGCCGCGCCCGGGAATTATTTTTGGTGATTTAACCCCCAATTCCAACCCTTGATGCTGGTATGAGCTTTTAAACATAACCCGTTAACTGCTGCCAATCAAATGGTGAATAAGATACTCTTTAGGGTTCAGATGCTTATAAATCTGACTGTGATGAAGTCAGTGCCTCACCAGCCATGAACCTCACCGCACGTCACTGAATATAGTGTAGTGTAATATTGATTGCTCATGTTATGTATACGGCGGCGCATTATTTTCACAAACGCATCATCCCTTAGAGATAGGGTGAGAACCTCTGTCATCCGGGAGGAGCTCAAAGTAAAGCCGCTGCTCCTCCACATTGAGAGGAGCCAGATAAGGCGGTTCGGGCATCTGGTCAGGATGCCACCCGAACGCCTCCCTCGGGAGGTGTTTAGGGCACGTCCGACCGGTAGGAGGCCACGGGGAAGACCCAGGACACGTTTCCCTACTTTTCGGGGGATTTTATTGAAGTATATAAAATTTCCCTGAAGAGCAGGGAAACCTGCGAATCAGGCTTGTAGGGATGAAATAGCCGCTGTGTTTTTTACTGACCTAACGTATATGCCACTCTACCGCGGTATTGAGCTGTATAATGGATAAACCACAGAAACCTTGACTATATATATATATATATATATATATATATATATATATATATATATATATATATAAAACATATATATTATATTATATTCTGATCGCGATGATATCAGCTTATTGATGGGAGAATGCATTTTTAGACAATATGATTTGTCTGAGGGAAGCACGGTGGAAGAGGGGTTAGTGCGTCTGCCTCACATCATGAAGGTCCTGAGTTGTCTTGGGTTCAATTTCTGTGTGGAGTTTGCATGTTCTCCCCGTGACTGCGTGGGTTCCCTCCGGGTACTCCGGCTTCCTCCCACCTCCAAAGACATGCACCTGGAGATAGGTTGATTGGCAACACTAAATTGGCCCTAGTGTGTGAATGTTGTCTGTCTATCTGTGTTGGCCCTGCGATGAGGTGGCGACTTGTCCAGGGTTTACCCCGCCTTCCGTACGATTGTAGCTGAGATAGGCTCCAGAGCCCCCCCGCGACCCCAGAAGGGAATAAGCGGTAGAAAATGGATGGATGGATGGATTTGTCTGAGCGGCTAGGAGACACCGAGAGTAACAAGCGGTAGAAAATGGATTAGAAAGGACAGATTTAATAAAATATAAAATAATAATAATAATGTATGTATTTATTTTTTATTTGGGAACAGGTGGGTACCATGATTGGGTATAAAAGTCGATTCCATGAAATGCTCAGTCATTCACAAACAAGGATGGGGCAAGGGTCACCACTTTGTCAACAAATGCGTGAGCAAATTGTTGAACAGTTTAAGAAAAACCTTTCTCAACCAGCTTTTGCAAGGAATTTAGGGATTTCACCATCTACGGTCCGTAATATCATCAAAGGGTTCAGAGAATCTGGAAATCACTGCACGTAAGCAGCTAAGCCTGTGACCTTCGATCCCTCAGGCTGTACTGCATCAACAAGCGACATCAGTGTGTAAAGGATATCACCACATGGGCTCAGGAACACTTCAGAAATAATAATTTATATATATATATATTTTTTTTTTTATTTTTTTAATTTTGGACGATGGAGTTTGGGGAGCCCTGCTATAAATGTATACCTTTTTAGGTGACTTTTAACGGACTTAATTGAAATATGAAATCTGAGGTAGACATGATGTGTGGGCCTTCTAAAAATTACCATAATTTGCTGGCAAATGAGAAAAAAAAATCTGTTAGTGTAAGATACGGTAAATGTTTCCAAATAACCACCGAGTTATCATTCTTGTTATAAATTATGAAATAAAGAATGTGAGCACATCTTCTTCGATTCTCACCAAGTTCAGCATTCCTGCACACGAACCGTTGCTGCAAAGTGTTTGATGAAAACTTACATGGTACCCCCTGAGGTGACCTCTCACAGTGGCGGGCGGAACGGGGTTCCAGCTTACTCTCAGAACAGTCGTGTTCATCACCTCCACTGCAATATCCCGTGGAGCTGCGGTGGGAACTGCAGGACACACGCAAGGAGGGGTCACGGAACTCCGCAGAGACTTTGCAGAGTCTCAACACAACAGCCAAAGCTTGCAGAGTCTTTATCAACATTATAACTTCTGTGAAAGAATGTCAGTGAGCTGGAAAATTATTGGGAATAATGCTGGCACTAAATATAACATGAACAGGCACGTATATTTAAAATTTTCATTTCCCAGTTTAATTTAGTCAAGGGAAGAAAAAAAAAACATCAAACATGAGCTGAAAAAGAACTCTACATATTTTCTGCTCTACGTGGAAGCAGGAGAGGATTGAAGCAAAGCAGACACTAGAAGCAGCCGCATCGCGCCTCAGTCGGCCTACGCATCGTGATCTATTAAAGGTCGCACAGATTCTGAGACAGAAGCATACATTTCAGATCTCGGCTCTACTAAAGGTTATTTGCCACCTGCTGCACTGGAGGGCGGGAGAGAAGCCACTACTGCACAGGCAAAAAGGGGGGTAAAAAAGGAAAATAACTTAACCTGACACATTTTCCCGAAGACAATGCCGAAAGACAACTGAAGAAAGGGTGGGGCAATGATTACACAAAAAAAAAAATATTGTGGATATATTTAGGCTTCAGGGTAAAGGAGGACAGAGTTGAGAACATCAAGATTTGACAGGATTGGACATTTGACTACATTTCTCTGATCAGTTATGGGGAACTTTAGAAATTGATATATTTGATTGATTGATTGAGAAGTTTATTGACATCTTAAAGAATTGAATCCATGTAATGCTTTAAAAAGGCAAATGGATGGCACACAAAGCCAAAAGGCTTGTTTCCATTGTGGTCCATTAAATATTCATCACATTTGATACATTCAATAATAATATATATATAACCTGTAACATGTATATTTAAAAATATAAGTTAAAAAAAAAAACACACTTCTGATCATTAATATTATATTAAAACAATACTGTAAACAACTTCAGTAGTTTTTATAAAGTAATATAATGTACAGCATTATGCCTGGAGAGCAGACTTCTACGGTATCTCTTTTGAGCTGCTTATCCGTCAAACACGTCATCAGCAGCTTCTCCATATTTTCATGGGTAAATGACCAAGGTTGAAAAAGTATTTCCATGCCCTTGGCAGGCGTGATCGACTCATCCTACTGTATGGTACAGACTAAACCTACTGCTTCACCAAGTCGTCCACATGCACATATCATAAATGTTTTTCTGTTATTTAGTTTTTCAATTCATATTAGCTTCTTCTTAGCACTCTCCTTCACACTCACTTTCTTCATTCCCATTGTTCGACGAAAAAGTTATCTTTCTAGTAGGGTTGTCCTAATACTAATATTTTGCTACATGTACGGCTTTTCTAGATATAGGGGATCACAAAAAAATGACAATATTGGCTTTAATTTAACAAAAAAATATTTAGGATACATTAAACATGTGTTTTTTATTGCAATTAAAGAAAAAATGGGGATACTTATTGAACATACTAGAAAATTTGAAGCAAATGGGTTACAAAGTCTGCAAATTTGGCTGCTGACGTATGCAGTAAAAATTGTGTAATTTCCCATCGTATTATTTTGTCAAAATTATGAGGGACAATCAGTAGAAAATGTATTATTTTATATTTGTTCATTTATTGTTAATATTTGGTTATTTTGTGTTTGAACACGTTCTATCTACACTTCTGATGAAATGTAAGAAGCACCTATTTTTCTTATGTTTGGATACTTTACATAAGTTTTGGGTATCGATCCAATACCAAGTAGTTACAGGGTCATACATTGGTCATATTTAAAGTCCTCATTTGTCCTGAGACTTATTTCCTGAGTTTATAAACATAATAGAAACTTTAAAAAAATGAAATTCAGATTTTGTGATGGTAAAAATATTGATGTAATCATTATACTATCGACAAGATACGGCTCTTGTTCTTGATATCGTTACAATTGATTTATGTGCAGAGCCACCCTTTTGTTTACTTTCAAGAGCGCTAGCTTGCTGTTAGCGGTTAGCTAGTGTATTTTTATTTGGTGTGTAGTGAAGCATGTTTAGCTATTCCTTGTCCTGCAGTGATGATAATTGCAAGAAACATAGTTTATTTGACACCATGGAGCCGAGGATTAGTGATTTAGAAGTAGCTGAAACACTACGAACAGACGTTAGCCGCGAGCTAGCTATGTTTTAAAGCACTGCTTGTGGAGCAGCGCTGCAGTGTTTATAGTTTCCACCTTCATTGTCAGGTTTAAAACCAAAATACGTCCATTCGCCCTCGTCTGTCTCCACATTTTCTGCTTGCAAGTGCTGTGTGTGCGTGTGTTGACTGACATGCAACGTTTTTTTTTATGCCAGCATTGTCACGGCACATTATGTAGATGAAAAAAAAAAAGTACTGGTATTTTTCAAAGGCATTATAATACCTTTTTTGATTCATTAGTACTGTGGTACTTTGTAAGTACCGGTATAATTTAAAACCCCTATTTTGTAGTGAGACACCGGATGTTCAGGTCGGATCTTACTGTTTCACTGCCACATTCACTAGGCCAACTAGCGGTGGGGATGCTCGTAACCAAAATGTTTGGTCGCAGCCTATAGCAGAACAATTAGCTGAGAGACGGTTTGTATACCAATCAACTTGTGTACTGGGACACTGGTAAGCAGTGGTACCACTGTATTGAGGAGTTTCTGTTGCGTGGGTGTAGCTCAACTTCACAGAGCGGATGTAATGTTCTTCTTCTTTAGAAGTCGTTGAAGCTGAATAATCAGAGTGCAGTACCAACCTGCAACCAGCAGAGGCACTGCTTTCCCTTAACTGCTTGAAGACGTGATAACTCAACAATCAATCTCATAGTATTAATAAGTTATCATTAAATGATCCATCCATTTTGTACCGCTTGTCCCTTTTGGGCTCTCGGGGGGTGCTGGAGCCTATGTCAGCTGCATTCGGGCGGTAGGCGGTGTACACCCTGGATTAGTCACCATATGATAAGAAAACTAAATTTATGTTGTTTAGTGGTGCAAGGACAAATTGTGAAGCAAAATTAAAAGTAAATCAAGTGGAAATTGATAGGGGCAGCACAGTGGAAGAGGGGTTAGTGCATCTGCTTCACAATACGAAGGTCCTGAGTAGTCTTGGGTTCAATCCCGGGCTCGCGATCTTTCTGTGTGGAGTTTGCATGTCCTCCCCGTGACTGCGTGGGTTCCCTCCGGGTACTCCAGCTTCCTCCCACTTCCAAAGACATGCACCTGGGGATAAGTTGATTGGCAACACTAAATTGGCCCTAGTGTGTGGATGTGAGTGTGAATGTTGTCTGTCTATCTGTGTTGGCCCTGCGATGAGGTGGCGACTTGTCCAGGGTGTACCCCACCTTCCGCCCGATTGTAGCTGAGATAGGCTCCAGCGCCCCCTGCGACCCCAAAGGGAATAAGCAGTAGAAAATGGATGGATGGATGGAAATTGATAGAGTATATGAAACGAAATTTTTGGGAATAATAGTTGATCATAAATTATGTCGGACACCGCATATTGAATATATAAAGGGAAAAATATCCAAATCCATTGCTATTATTTATAAAGTAAGACACACGCTGAATAAGAAATGTCTGCATAAGTTATATTATTCTTTTATTTTTTCATATTTAACATTGAGTTGAAGTTTGGGGAAATGTTTATAAAACAAACATAGACCCAATAATTAAACTTCAACAAAGGGTCATTAGAATAATACACAAAGCGTGCTACTTTGAACCTACCAATTCATTGTTCATAAGTTCTAATGTGTTAACATTTTCAGATATTCTGTTTTTAAAAACAATGGAAATTATGTTTCGAGTCGAGAACAACAGCCTTCCAGCTTGTACTCTTAGGTGATTTAAATTAACAGGAGAAAAATATAATTTATGGGTGGTATTGATTTTTGAAATAGGTAAAGTAAGAACAAATATAAAATACAAATGTATTTCAGTTTTAGGAGTTAAATGGTGGCACAAGCTCAGTGATGAGTTGAAGACATGTAGTTCTTTGTTAAGGTTTAAGAAAGCCTTGAAAGGTGAAATAACGGAACATTATAAAATATAGCAACAATTACTTTCCATCCATCCATCCATCCGTCTTCTTCCGCTTATCCGAGGTCGTTCGCGGGGGGCAGCAGCCTAAGCAGGGAAGCCCAGACTTCCCTCTCCCCAGCCACTTTGTCCAGCTCTTCCTGTGGGACCCCGAGGCGTTCCCAGGCCAGCCGGGAGACAGAGTCTTCCCAACGTGTCCTGGGTCTTCCCCGCGGCCTCCTACCGGTCGGACGTGCCCTAAACACCTCCCTAGAGAGGCGTTCGGGTGGCATCCTGACCAGATGCCCGAACCACCTCATCTGGCTCCTCTCAATGTGGAGGAGCAGCGGCTTTACTTTGAGCTCCCCCCCAGATGGCAGAGCTTCTCACCCTATCTCTAAGGGAGAGCCCCGCCACCTGGCGGAGGAAACTCATTGCGGCCACTTGTACCCGTGATCTTGTCCTTTCGGTCATAACCCAAAGCTCATGACCATAGGTGAGGATGGGAACGTAGATCGACCGGTAAATTGAGAGCTTTGCCTTCCGGCTCAGCTCCTTCTTCACCACAACAGATCGATACAGCGTCCGCATTACTGAAGACGCCGCACCGATCCGCCTGTCGCTCTCACGATCCACTCTTCCCTCACTCGTGAACAAGACTCCGAGGTACTTGAACTCCTCCATTTGGGGCAAGATCTCCTCCCCAACCCGGAGATGGCACTCCACCCTTTTCCGGGCGAGAACCATGGACTCGGACTTCTTACTATCTTACTTTCATCCCATTGATTTTTTGAACGTTGATGTTCCAGGCAATCTAATTTTCAGTGAATGTATAGGATAGGCAAATATAAGCCTTGGCTTCAGCCTATTCCTTTTTTGGTCATTCTTTTTCTTTTCTTTTTGTGTGTGAATGTGTATGATTGTGAATATGTATAATCTGTGATGTTAAATTGATCACACAAAATGGTTGATTATATGACTGAAATAAACTAATTTCATTCATTCATTCAATTGACTTGATGGATTCATTGTTTCTTACGCCCACCCAGAGCTCTGCAAATACCATGCAACCTCTTCCTTACGAGATGTGAGCAGCACAGGCGGGGACATCAGCGCTTACATCTAGCATCACGGTGGTTTGACGCAAAATAGCATGAGTGTGATTAATTGTATCTCGGAATGTCCACAATAAATATGCAATAAGCCATAGTTGTCATATCAATGTTTGCTTTTCAAAGAACTATGCACATTTTAGTTCTGTTATGTGATGAATGACACTTAAAAAGGTAAGTTGGATCATTATTTCCTGTCACTCACCATCTTCTCCAGAGTAACCTGTCACAATTTTTGGCTCCGGTCCCCAGCCATGGCTGTTCCTGCTCCGAATTTTGATCTCATACGGAATGTACGTGGACGTGTTGCTCACAACGAAGGAGTGCCTTTTGACCAGGTTTTCCGACCAGGTGTCATCCACATCGAGTTTCCTGTAGCTCACCTTGTACTCCAGGCCGGGGCCATTTTGTTCCACGGGTAACAGTGGCTACAGAGAGATCAATGCCGTTTGTAGAAATATTTTCACAGTATGTTTGCATGTTCAACAATGTCTTACCTCCCAGCCAATATCCATTTGGTGAGGAACATGGCCGTGGATTTTGATGTTTTCTGGGTTCCTATCGGGTGCTTTAAGGAGATTTGTAAAAACAGTTTGATTGTTGGATCCTGAATATTGCACAACTTGTTGATGTTAATCAAGGACTTTGAACCTTTTCAAAACTATCTACAAGCTCCCTGCCTGGAAATTATGTTTCAATCTGGCCTGGCCCACACATTTTAAGAAGAACTGAAAACTTCCTCTATATTACACCACAGCAGGAAGCATGAATTAAAGCGAGCGAGTGGGTCTCACCAGCTGGAGGGGTTTTGTAGCGCTCAGTGGGCTCACTGGGGGGCCCAGGTCCAACAGCGTTGACGGCGTACACTCTGAACTGGTAGTTAAGATGTCCGTGTAGCGCCAGCTCGACTGTTGCCTGGTTACCGGGGACTTTGTGTAGCTCCTTCCACTTCCCCGGCTCCCACTGACTCTCCTCATACTCCACAATGAATTCTGTATTCATGCAGAAGATCAAGGTCGTGCACATTTAATCATCATCATCACAAGCACTCACGCACACTCCTTTGAACTTCTGAAAGCACACTATAAGCATCCTATTCATAGGGATGTACAGCAGAACCTCCAAAGTTGAACGTCACTAAAAGTGTTTCCGTTTGGAGTTAGAAATGAAACCGCGGAAGTTAAACAAAGTTCAAACCATGATCACGCATGATGTCAGCAAATCTTCTAAAGCAGTGATTCGCAAACTGTGGTACATGTACCACTAGTGGTGCGCAGGCTCCATCTAGTGCAGACCTGGGCAAATTAGGGTCTGTAAAGATTTTCAATCCGGCCCGCCGGATATTCCCATAAAATGTTTTTAGATCTCGAAGAAGGAAACTGTAGCTGCCATCATGATGTGCAGTGATTTTTTTCAAATGACCGTAAGTCTTGAACTATACAAAGTATTTCAATGGTTGGAATCTGAGCTTTTGCATGATATACTAGTTACTATAGTAATCTAAGTCACAGCAGCTCAGACCAGGCACCAAGCAGTGTGGGTGTGGTTTGTTTCCACAGAGTGGGTGTCAGGGACGGCCATGATAGTAGGAGATGTAAATATAATCATTTAGCACTCACATTGTGGTTTATAAAGCCAATATTTAGCTTGTCTAAAATATTTATGCTAATTCGGACTCAAATGGCTGCGCCGTGGTCAGAAGAAGGCAATCAGTGCGATATAGAAGACAATGGAGAGAGAGAGAGAGAGAGAGAGAGAATTGAGTTTGAGACCCCTGATTAACATGACTGTTTTTTAATTTTTATTCCAATGTTTATTTTGATGCCGCCACAGAAGAAGGGTACCATGAAATGTTATGATAAAAAGTGTAACGATAACCTTATGGGTCATTTCTTTAATTTTTATTTTGTGAAAGGGTGCTCCTAAGCTGTACAATACGATAAATACTGTACAATTAATTAATATATTTTACATTACGTTACATTTTTTATATGTCATCGTCCTGTAAACCCCTTCATGTTCCAGAAAAGCACGTAATTAGATGTATTTTATTTCACTTGTATTTAGTTTTAATACTCAGTTAACTGTTCTTTACATTTGTATGACAATTTCCCTTATTTTATATTAAATTACAATCCTCATGAAATGATGTAGGATAAACTTTGAAGGTTCAACTATATTTTGGTGGAACATTAATAATAATAATATGAATTGTGATTATCACATATGTGCACAAATCTAAGCAAGTAAAGTAATTGGCAAGCGCAGGACACTTTTTTAATAAGTAAGCTGTACCTGCAAGTAAATAAATATATAACTAGGCCAATATTTTTAAATCTCTAACATTTTAAAAATAAAAAATATAAAACTGTAAATACACACACACATCCACATATTAGGTTTTCACTCACCTATTACAGAGCTGTTGTGATCACTGCCAGGTATCCAAGATAGACTAATATTTCTGGGATTATTAAGTTTAGTTATAAGTACATTTTGAGGAGCATCAGGGACATCTGCAACATGCAACAATAACCCATTACAAACACAACAGTTTAATGTCACATGTCACATTAAGGACATAAGTAAACACATCTTTAAATTGATGACTCAAAGGTGCTATTAATTTAACACAATTTTAAATAAATTAATACATGTTTTTGAATGGGTTATCAAATAATTAAATTGTAAAATGATATTTCATATTTAACTTAATTTTTTTCAATATTTAATTATTTCTCTATTTGAGTATTTCAGTAAATTGTTTAACTGTGTATGCATTTATTTCATGAAATTATGGTGCAGCTTCAAGGATTAATTTTATTTTTCAAACTCACTGATCAAAGTCAGTAGGCGGGTCTAACACAAATCATGTCCAATGATTGTTTTGGTCTAAAGCTGGGGTGTCAAACGTATGGCCCGAGGGCCGGATCAGGCCCGCGAACAGCTTTTATCCGGCCGGCGGGAGGAGTTTGCTAAGTATAAAAATGTACCTGATATTTTTGAATAAAAGAAACAGCTGTTCTAAATGTGTCCACTGGATGTCGCAATAGCAATTATTTGTATCTTGGTAGATGATGCTACATATGTACAAAATAAACCCCATGATGTTAGTACATCAGTCGAGGAAAATGATCAAACTACATAAATAACATACTGTAATTTGATTTTGATGTAATTGTTTTATATTGATAGATTGACAATTAACACCAATGAGTTGACTAATTAACATTAATACATAATTTATTCAGAAAATATAAATAACGACAAATAAAGATTGAATACTATTAACCACAACATGTAAGTGTAAAAAAAAACAAAAAAACATTATGATTTGTACAATTTCAGAATGTGCTTGTTTTATTTTTAAACAAAGAAAACACTCTGAAGTTGTCTTTATTTTTAAGTTATCGTGCCGTTAGTTTACCAGTCCGGCCCACTTGGGAGTAGATTTTTCAACATGTGGCCCCCGATCTAAAATGAGTTTGACACCCCTGGTCTAAAGTCTGCATCTTTGGAAGTCTTTGAAAACAGTGTGGTGTAAAATAAATAATTCAATTGTAAAATAATGAAATGATAAATTAAATAATTAATTTGATCTTGAAATAAATAAACTATTTATATGAATAAATGATATGTTTATATTAAATCAGTGAATGACAAATTTACCTTAACAACACACTGATGTATTTAATTTAAAACGTGATTAATGACAAATGTCTGTAATTATTTTTTAAGATGTATTAATTCATTTATTTTTGGCACTCCATGATGACACAGTAGCATTTATATATGGAAACTATTTGTGTATCACCAACTACTTAAAGAGGCTGCATACCAAGGGAAAAAACACACTTACTGTTCACTTGTGCAACCTGAGGTAAAGACGTGGTTAAGTGCGTCATAACAAACCATTGCATTAGCAACAGGCATTGTCAAAAAGTAAATCAAAAGACTGTTTGGTATTTGGAGGAGTGCGAAAAATTTACTTAATATGGAACAAAGTGTGTTTCATAGCTTTTAATAATAATGCAGACATTGTAGTTTGCTAGGTCCCTAGTTTAATATGTAGTTACCTCAACATTATATTGTCTTTTTTATTGTTTTTGTTAGCTTTTTTTAATCATGCTACTCCCGTCCACTCGGCTAGGCAGTAATAAAAGGAAAGAAAGAAAAAAAATGATCCGATAATACATTTTGGGCACAGACATTTAAGCAAAAATTAAAAGTAGCATTCTTCCGCATGCTTCTGAATACATGCACAGATACCATATTACAAACACGAGCATCTTACCAAGCACTGTGAGGAGTGCATTGACGTTGTCCACGTCCAGACGAGTCATGGCCATGCACGTGTATATTCCTTCATCGCTCAGTTTCACGTTCATAATCTGCAGCATGCCATCACTCAAAAAGTACCTAAACATCAGAGCCATTTGATTAGGTCATCGCTTGTAGGTACAGTGCAAACAATACCTGACTCAACAAGGTAATGAGCTGGATGTAAGATACCTATTTCTAGGGCCGCCCTGACTAAATTGGGGCCTAAAACAGACTTTTATTCTGAAGACCAGGGGCGTCACTAGCTTTTAAGGACAGGGGGGGCTTAGCCCCCAGGAGATGCACAGGACGCGAGCGAACGTACCGAGCACAAAACTTCACAAACGGCTAACAAAGACTTAGAAATTATTCATTGTCATTATTATTTAAAAAATGCACGGGACGAAATGAAATGCTCCCCGGGACGATGGCTTTTAACCATTTTTTTTCTTTTTCTTTTAAAGTATTTATTAATTTGACATTTTATATTAAATGTCTTGGTTTTTCCTCCCTCTGAAAATCCTATGAAATGTTTACCAAGCCATTCTATAACAATACAACAGCTATTAATGTAACAATACAATAAAACAAATATATTTACTGTTTTTTTCATTGTTTTAACATTAGACTAATGTATATTACTTTATATAGATTCTACAAGAGTGATGTGGGCATTTTCTGTATGAACAAGTCCAAGGACCGCAGGCAAGGTCGCAGAGAAAATGCGGACTGGATTTTGAGTGATGTGGGCATTTTCTATATGAACAAGTGGAATGGATTGGATACCGACACACTAAAGGGGCTCTCTCCCTTAAAGTACCAATGATTGTCACACACACACACACTAGGTGTGGTGAAATGTGTCCTCTGCATTTGACCCATCCCCTTGTTCACCCCCTGGGAGGTGAGAGGAGCAGTGGGCAGCAGCGGTGCCGCGCCCGGGAATAATTTTTGATGATTTACGATATGAAGTGAGGGGAAACTGAGTGAATAATGACAGGTTATATGATTAATTTATTTAAACTCATATTCGGGCCACTTTATAATGAATATGTCGGCATGTATTTGTAAAAAAATAAAATAAAAAACAAATATGTATATATGTATATATACATATATATAACACCAAATTATTTAGGGGGGCTTAAGAATATTTTAGAGGGGCTTGAGCCCCCCTAAAATAGGCCTAACAACGCCAATGCTGAAGACCCCCATTACAACTTTTTTTTCCACACAATTGTCATTCTATTTTAATCAAACTTGAATTTAATTTCATGCATGTTTTGAACTAAAACAACTTCATGGGAAATATATTGTTCAGTAATCTTTTTTTTCTTTTCTTTTTTGTGTGCAATTAAACCATAAAGTTGCATATGTTTCTGGCACATCTGCGGCCGGGATTCAATTCTAGTACATCAGCATGCAAGCCCAGCACTAACATTGTCCACCACAGGGGACCATGAGAATGACGAGGGAACTTTGCAATCACATTCCTATCAATGACGGAGCAGGACGGGGCGAGGAATACATCTGCGGTAAAATTTCAAATGTCATTCATTAGATGACATCTACGCAAAATGGGGACCCCCACAGATAGGTTATCTTGTGACATGACAGAACTCTCAAACAATAATCACAAAAAAAAAGAGACCAAAAAGCTAGACAGTCACAAAAAAATAGGGCCTATTTAATATGAGACCAAACATATTGCCTTGCCTCTGTACATAGATTCATAAATGAAAACATTTAAGCATTGAACAACCTTGAAATCGTCCACAAACCTAGAAGGTTCCTCTAAGGAAAATTGAATTTTCTCCCCATCCTTGATCCAAACCGTCTGAAAGGAGTCCTTCAGACTTTCATCGTACTGTGCCTGGCACGTCAGGTGAGCCGTGGTCCCGCTGATGACCTGCATGTCCTGAGGCCCATTTACAATTTGTGTAGGTTCTATCAACAGATCAGTGACAGAACCACATAAGACCATGCAAACCTGTAGTGAAACACTCAATAAAACATCGCAATTAGTTTAATTCCATCCCATCATTAGTCCTTGCAGTCTGGGAAAAAAAAAAAGTCATTAACCATGCTACCTTCCAAAGGCCCTGTCATCCCTTAAGCTAATTTACTAATTTAACTCTCAACCATAAAAAAAAAAAAACTCTTGGCAATAAGTTAATTTGTCACACGCATGGCCCTTTAAGAGCAATCTTGTCTACTAATGCTTCAGCAATTTACTTATTTTCTTGTGATACCTTTCACAGCCAGCACAGCGGTGATAGACGACTTGCCCTCGCTGTTATCGGCAACACAGACGTATTCGGCGCTGTCTTCCTTTTCCGTGCTGGATATTTGTAATGAGCCGTCGTGGAGCGTAATAAATCGTTCTCCCTCGATGGCTTCTGGAGTCTCGTCTTTGGCCCTGAGAGAGAGGGAGAGAGAGAGAGCCGGGGAAAGTATTCATATATTTATACGCTGCATATCTGACAGCTAAATCCATTGTGTCAAACTAATTTAAAGCAATATTTTTGCATGTTAAAGGCGCACACACAAAAAAAGAAAAAGTTATGAGGTGTCCTTGGGATGGACTAGAGCAGACATTGTGAACCAGTAACATCAGTGACCTCTGACCTATCTGAATTGAAAGCATTCATTGCCTGCTATTGTCAGAGCTCCAATATTGTGCAACATTGATGACATGTTAATGACATATAGTAGCATACTTGCCAACCCTCCCGGATTTTCCGGGAGACTCCCGTAATTCAGCGCCTCTCCCGAAAACCTCCCGGGACAAATTGTCTCCTGAAAATCTCCCGAAATTCAGGCGGAGCTGGAGGCCACGCCCCCTCCAGCTCCATGCGGACCTTAGTCCGCTTTCCCACAATATAAACAGCGTGCCTGCCCAATCACGTTATAACTGTAGAATGATCGAGGGCGAGTTCTTGGTTTCTTATGTGGGTTTATTGTTAGGCAGTTTCATTAACGTCCTCCCAGCGCGGTAACAACACACAACAAAAGCATTCAAGTTTTCTTCTACCATAAAGCAGTTTGTTTGCCGTAAACAGCAAAATTGTGTCACTCTTAAACAGGACAATACTGCCATCTACTGTACATGCATATGTGACAATAAATCTAGGGCTTTTAGAGAGTGCAGTGCACAACTGCGCACACAACAAGGAGACGAAGCAGAATGCATCATCAGAGAGGGTGTTCAGCATGGTTAGAAAAATAGTGACAGAGAATGATGGACAATTCAACCCTTAACTCAACAATGAGTAGATGAGTGTTATGTGTGTGTATATGTGTAAATAAATGAACACTGAAATTCAAGTATTTCTCTTATTTATATATATATAGAAATACATATATATATATATATATATATATATATATATAGCTAGAATTCACTGAAAGTCAAGTATTTCAAATATATACAGTATATATATGAAATACTTGACTTGGTGAATTCTAGCTGTAAATATACTCCTCCCCTCTTAACCACGCCCACAACCACGCCCCCCCCAACCACGCCCCCCCACCACCTCCCGAAATTGGACGTCTCAAGGTTGGCAAGTATGTTTAGTAGTAACAAGTCTCCCGAGAGTGGAGATCTCCGGCTGATTTAGAGTAGCTCATCAAAGGTTCAACAAGTTTGCTTAAACTCTCAGTATATCTGTATACCGTATATGTTCAAATAAGACAATATGTCTATATTTAATGACAATTCATCACAAAATAGCACAAAGACAATGACCGCACTGTTTGAGTAGAGATCTGCCTCCTAATTAAAGTCTAATTAAATCTTGCCAGTCATACTATTACAACATTTTTTATTTTTTTTTTCAAGGTAGCTCTATTAGTGATACCAAAAAAAAAATGTAACCGTAAAGAAATGCATACCGAAATACAAGAGCCTGACGAAAACAAATTTTATTGATTTTTTATTACTTACGTATAAAATACTAAACGGTCTACCTCCATCCTATAATGCTGATTGTATTGTACCATATGTCCCGGCCAGAAATCTGCGTTCCAAGAAGTCTGGCTTATTTGTGGTTCCCAGAGCCTTAAAGAAGTCTGCAGACTTTAGAGCATATTCTGTTCTGGCTCCAGTACTCTGGAATGCCCTACCGGTAACAGTTAGAGATACTACCTCAGTAGAAGCATTTAAAGGGGAACATTATCACCAGACCTATGTAAGCGTCAATATATACCTTGATGTTGCAGAAAACAGAGAATATGTTTTTTTAACCGATTTCCGAACTCTAAATGGGTGAATTTTGGCAAATTAAACGCCTTTCTATTATTCGCTCGCGGACGTCACATCGGGAAGCAATCCGCCATTTTCTCACTTTCGTCGGTGTGTTGTCGGAGGGTGTAACAACACGAACAGGGACGGATTCAAGTTGCACCAGTGGCCCAAAGATGCGAAAGTGGCAAGAAATTGGACGAAATTTGTCCAAAATACGAGGCTGTGGGGAAAGCCGACGAAATGGTCAGTCGTTTGTTCCGCACACTTTACCGACGAAAGCTATGCTACGACAGAGATGGCAAGAATGTGTGGATATCCTGCGACACTCAAAGCAGATGCATTTCCAACGATAAAGTCAAAGAAATCTGCCGCCAGACCCCCATTGAATCTGCCGGAGTGTGTGAGCTATTCAGGGACAACGGACCTCGGTAGCACGGCAAGCAATGGCGTCAGTTTGTTCCCGCAGACGAGCGAGCTAAACCCCCTGGATGTCTTGGCTCACACCGTCCCTTATGCCACCGAAGATGATCAAGAGAAGAATATCGACCCTAGCTTCCCTGGCCTGCTGACATCAACTCCAAAACTGGACAGATCAGCTTTCAGGAAAAGAGAGCGGATGAGGGTATGTCTACAGAATATATCAATTGATGTAAACTTTATTCATTACTCGCGGTTTTACGTAAATTATTATACATAAACTGTGTTTACCAATAATTTAGCTTAAAAACATTTATTTTTTTCAATCATTCGAGTACATTCGGATAGTCTTGTGTAATGCAGTATTTTGTGTCTATTTAGGTATGGTTAACCTGAGTGCTGAAATCGTGGAAAAATATATGTTCTTAGCGCGCCTGAAATGGGCTGTCTGCACTCTCGAAGTGCATGTTGTTGCCAAATGTATTTCATATTCTGTAAACCTCGTTCATAGTTGTTAGTAATTATCTTATCAGACAGTGTTAAGCCGCTGAAATCCGAGTCTGAATCCGAGCTAATGTCGCTATACCTTGCTGTTCTAGCCGCCATGTTTGTTTGTATTGGCATCACTGTGTGACGTCACAGGAAAATGGACGGGTGTATATAACGATGGTTAAAATCAGGCACTTTGAAACTTTTTTTAGGGATATTGCGTGATGGGTACAATTTTGAAAAAAACTTCGAAAAATAAAATAAGCCACTGGGAACTGAATTTTAATGGTTTTAACCCTTCTGAAATTGTGATAATGTTCCCCTTTAAGTCTCATCTTAAAACTCATTTATATACTGTCGCCTTAAAATACACCCCTTTTTTAGACCAGTTGATCTACCACTTCTCTTTGCTGCTTTGCCCCCCTCTCCTGTGTGGAGAGGTTATCAGGTGGCCATGTATCAGTTTCCACGGAGGAAACATGAGCTGTTCCAATTCTGGACCACACCTCTGTGCATAAATTGGTGACGTCTCTGCGCCCCGACTTGTCTACATACAAGAGGATCCCCCTGCTGACCTCCCTATGGACTGGACTCTCACATTATTAACCGTATCCACTCTGCATCCATTGCATCGATCACCCCCACATCCGCTATCCTTTCCAATGTTTCTCATTGTTCCCACTGGGTTGAGTTGTTTCTTGACCTGATGTGGGTGTCAGGCTTGTCCCTGACAGTTTAGTCAAGTTTTAGTTTTTCCTCTGTCATTTTCTGTCAGCGCTTTTATTTTGTCTTCATTTCCTGATTGTCTTCCTGAGTGCTGCTTCCCCTCAGCTGTGGCTGATTGGCACCTGGCCACACCTGGTGTCAATCAGCCAACTGCTATTTAAACCTGCCTTCCCCTCCAGTCAGTGCTGGATTATTGTCATTGTCGCTAATACTTGTTGTCACTACTACCTGTCATAATACTTGTCGTTGTAGCTCTGTCTACTTTTGTTCACTCAGCTCATGTCATAGTTCCTTCGTGTCACAGTAAGTGTTTTTGTTTCTTGTCCACAGTTAGCCTCTGTGCTATTTTAGTTCATAGCCAAGTTTGTTCTCCGCCTTGTGTGCGCCTTTTGTTTGTACCTTTTTTTTTTTTTTTTTGCCATAGTGTTTAATTAAATCATGTTATTTTGTACCAAGCCTGCCGCCATCTGTGCATTTTGGGGTTCGTCACCAACAAACTCTGACAGTGGGACCAGAGGCTTGTGGCTTGTGCAGCCCTTTGAGACATTTATGATTAAGGGCTATCTAAGTAAACTTGATTGATTTTTTTAATGCAAAATGTGAGTTGTGTATACCGACCTTTTGTTAATGTTCTGGCAAAACAAGCGTATTCCCTTTGTTTGAGCGGAAATAAGATGTGAAAATAAACGTTCCAAAAATGAGTAGCTTTCGGTTATTTTCATTTTGTAAAAGTAGCTCTCAGAAGAGCAAAGGTTGCCCTGCCCTAGAGCCTGTTTCTGAGCACTAAATCTAAGAAAAATCTATTATCTCCCGCACTTGTTTGCTTCACAAGGTGCGCTCAAACGCTCGCTTTCAAACTTCTGTGTTTTTTCATGACCATCTTCCTCATGAACATGACACCGCTTCTGTCCCGCCCCGAGCTAGATAATCCCACCACCAAATAAACATTTGCTACAAATCCTAACATAAAGCCTGTGTTGAAACAACCGTCATCCTTGAGTCTTTCAATCAGCTTGAAGTTTTTCAACAATTGTGCATGCTGGGAGAGGGAACCCGTTCCTGAAAAAGTTCCTGCGATGGACAATATTTATCCACTGCTGATAATAACCAGTTGCCAGACAACAACTTGATCCAATCTGAATTTCAATAACAACAAATAATCACAATAATTATGATGCAGTGTCCAGTAGAGTCTAAATATGTATGATCTCTGACATTTATCTAACTTGTAGAGCTGCCGAAACGTCCAGAAAAGAAAGAAAATAGTAAGCCCATTCAAAGTCAATAGGGACCATAGCTTTGCCACCGTTCTCAGGACAAACGACGGAATCGGCTACAACTCCTGTTGATACTTGGCTCAAACATTGCAGCCATACACTAATCGTCCTCATTCACATGTTCTATATGTAATAAATCTATGACTCACACCAAGGTAATATTATCCCACCGCATAATTCTAATTACGTTTTCCTGCTTAAATTCTCATGAACAACCATGCTTTTCTTCGTTATCACCTACCAAGAGATGGTAGGAAGAGGCGAGCCGAAAACTCTGCAGTTCATGGATATATTCTGGCTGCGTATCACCGCGTACTCCTGGTAGTCCTTGGTCAGGATTAGAGGAGCCAAATCTAAAAGCAAATAGAATATTGAGATATTATCACAAGTCAAATTATTCCTAAAATGACTGAACGGCATGTTTGCTTGATAAAAAAAAATGTTACATAAAACAACCAATTACTGGTCTTTTTTTTTTGCCACGGCTATTACTCAAGGCGAGCTGGTTATGCAGCTTTACTTTGACCAATCATAAACTGGATATTATAATCTCAAAATATTTTTTTTGCACATATCTGTACAAAAAACTCAACCCATTGGGTTGAGTTCTTTCTGATGTTGTCACCGATTCTGTTCATAACTTTTATGGACAGAATTTCTAGGCGCAGTCAAGGCGTTGAGGGGATCTGGTTTGGTGGCTGCAGGATTAGGTCTCTGCTTTTTGCAGATGATGTGGTCCTGATGGCTTCAACTGGCCAGGATCTTCAGCTCTCACTGGATCAGTTCACAGCTGAGTGTGAAGCGACTGGGATGAGAATCAGCACCTCCAAGTCCGAGTCCATGGTTCTCGCCCGGAAAAGGGTGGAGTGCCATCTCCGGGTTGGGGAGGAGATCTTGCCCCAAGTGGAGGAGTTCAAGTACCTCGGAGTCTTGTTCACGAGTGAGGGAAGAGTGGATCGTGAGATCAAAAGGCGGATCGGTGCGGCGTCTTTAGTAATGCGGACGCTGTATCGATCCGTTGTGGTGAAGAAGGAGCTGAGCCGGAAAGCAAAGCTCTCAATTTACCGGTCGATCTACGTTCCCATCCTCACCTATGGTCATGAGCTTTGGGTTATGACCGAAAGGACAAGATCACGGGTACAAGCGGCCGAAATGAGTTTCCTCCGCCAGGTGGCGGGGCTCTCCCTTAGAGATAGGGTGAGAAGCTCTGCCATCCGGGGGGAGCTCAAAATAAAGCCGCTACTCCTCCACATCAAGAGGAGCCAGATGAGGTTGTTCGGGCATCTGGTCAGGATGCCACCCGAACGCCTCCCTAGGGAGGTGTTTAGGGCACGTCCGACCGGTAGGAGGCCGCGGGGAAGACCCAGGGCACGTTGGGAAGACTATGTCTCCCGGCTGGCCTGGGAACGCCTCGGGGTCCCACAGAAAGAGCTGGACGAAGTGGCTGGGGAGAGGGAAGTCTGGGCTTCCCTACTTAGGCTGCTGCCCCCGCGACCCGACCTCGGATAAGCGGAAGAAAATGGATGGATGGATGGATATCTGTACACTGTACATGTTATTGTAGCCAACCTTATGTATTTGTGTAACTAAAACATTCACTTTTTCTTCGTCACAGTCAATCTCCAGCGTAACAAAAATGCTCTCCTATCTGTAGAGTTTGAAAACCTTGACTGTTGCTTTTAAAAGTAGGCAGACAAAAAATACATTTTTATCATACAAAGACAAAGCACCTCTTTACAAATTAGTGCCAC
Organism: Nerophis lumbriciformis; assembly: GCF_033978685.3. Taxonomy (NCBI): domain Eukaryota; kingdom Metazoa; phylum Chordata; class Actinopteri; order Syngnathiformes; family Syngnathidae; genus Nerophis; species Nerophis lumbriciformis. The sequence goes on from NC_084548.2 coordinate 17,871,607, forward strand.
AGTTGTTTTGAAGGTCCCATTAATGCTTAAAGATCAGCAGCTCATTTTATCACACAGACCTTTTCCCTTCAAAACACAACTTGAAGCGTAAACAACTGTGAACTAATTTAAAAAATGAAGGGCATCTGTAGAATCAAACAGACTGTGAAAATCAGATGGAAGTTGGTGAATCCTTGCTGGATTGTTGCCGAATTAAATGAAGAGAAGTGAAGTGACACATATTTAATAATACCACCTTAACATTTGACAAGAAAACAATTACACAAAGCCACTCGGTAAAGAATCTTGGTATTTTCTTTGACCCAACTCTCTCATTTGAGTCACTCATTAAGAGTGTTCCTAAAACAGACTTCTTTCATCTCCGTAATATCGCTAACATTTGTCCCATTTTGTCCACCAGCAATGGTGAGATCATTATTCATGCATTCGTTACGTGTCGTCTCGATTATTGTAACATAGTGTTTTCGGGTCTCCCTATGTCTAGCATTAAAAGATTACAGTTGGTACAACATGCGGCTGCTAGACTTTTGACGAGAAAAAGAAAGTTTGATCATATTATGCCTATAGTGGCTCACCTGCACTGGCTTTCTGTGCATTTAAGATGCGACTTTAAGGTTTTACTACTTACGTATAATATACTAAATGGTCTAGCTCCATCCTATCTTCCTGATTGTATTGTACCATATGTCCCGGCAAGAAATCTGCGTTCTAAGTACTCCGGCTTATTAGTGATTCCCAGGCCCCCAAAATAGTCTGCAGGCTATAGAGCGTTTTCTATTCGGGCTCAGTACTCAGGAATGCCCTCCCGGTAACAGTTAGAGATGCTACCTCAGTAGAAGCATTTAAGTCCCATCTTAAAACTCATTTGTATATGCTAGGCTTTAAATATAACCCCCTTTTTATACCAGTTGATCTGCCGTCTCTTTTCTGCTCTGCCCCCCTCTCCTGCATGGAAAGGTTATCAGGTGACCACAGATGAGGCGCTATCTGTTCAAAGTCGGGACCCGGGGTGGACCACTCATCCGTGCATCAGTTGGGGACGTCTTTGCGCTGCTGACTTGTCTCTATTCAAGATGATCCCCTGGCTGGCCCCACTATGGACTGGACTCTCACATTATTAACTAAATCCACTCGGCATCCATTGCAACCAGGGGGGTGCCCCCACATCTGCGGTCCTCTCCAAGTTTTCTCATTGTATCCCATTGGGTTGAGTTTTTTCTGATGTGGGATCTGAGCTGAGGATGTCGTTGTGGCTTCTGCAGCCCTTTGAGACACTTAAAGTTAAAGTTAAACACACACACTCGGTGTGGCGAAATTATTCTCTGCATTTGACCCATCACTCTTGATCACCCCCTGGGAGGTAAGGGGAGCAGTGGCCAGCAGCGGTGGCTGCGCCTGGGAATCATTTGGTGATTTGACCCCCAATTCCAACCCTTGATGCTGAGTGCCAAGCATGGAGGTAATGGGTCCCATTTTTATAGTCTTTGGTATGACTCGACCGGGGTTTGAACTCACAATCTACTGATTGTGATTAAGGGCTATATAAATACATTTTGATTGATTGATTGATTGATTGATTGAAGTTAATTATATTTATATAGCGCTTTTCTCTGGTGACTCAAAGCGCTTTACATAGTGAAACCCAATATCTAAGTTACATTCAAACCAGTGTGGGTGGCACTGGGAGAAGGTGGGTAAAGTGTCTTGCCCAAGGACACAACAGCTGTGTCTACGATGGCGAAAGCGGGGATCGAACCTGGAACTCTCAAGTCCACACAAGTTTATTAGGTACATGCACAAAATGCAGTGGTGAGTAACATCTTTACCTGTCAAAGCCCGAATACATTTTTTTAAAGTCTGCTGAGGGTCATACTAATTCCATTTTTGCTCGCTGTGACGGGACTACTTACTCATAACCATGATGTTAATGTTGGCAAGAACACCACCATGTCTGTTGGAAGCTTCACACTGGTAGACGCCACTGTCTTCTGGCAAGGCGTTGTGAAGAATCAGTGTGTCGTCAAGCACCCGCTTGTTGTTTAGTGGGTCATCTGATAAACAGAAACACATTGATGGATAAACCTTTCCCAATAATGTTCAACCTAAAAAAAAAAGCGCATTACCAAAAAAAATACAATTAAGATATTTTCGAATATTGTAATATACAAGTACTGTAATTTCTAACCTGTAAGCTATTACTTTACCCCCACACTTTGAACCCTGTGCTTTATACAATGCTGCGGTTAATTTATGGCTTTTTCCAAGCTTCACATGCCACCAATACATTTTGCCTCATCACGTCAGACCAATGAAATTGCCAAATGGGTCACGCTGGACCAATGAAATTGTTCACAATAAATCAAACACACTTACACAATCATTCAGTCAGCCATTAAGTGTGTTATGGTATGATTATGGTACAGCGGGTCTATTCAACTGGAGGCCCACGGACCACATCCAGCTTTTAATTTGGCCCGCCGAACAACACCCATTTAGGCTTGATGAAACCATTCAAACTAGGGATGCTCATGTATGTGACATATACGACGAAGCAGGAGTGGGGTGAGTAGAAGAAGATGGCACTATCAACCCTGGAAAAAATCTAAATAAATCGCAAAAATCAGACTTAACAGCAACTGGACAACAAAATATGAAAGTATTGAAATTGCTGATTTTGTAAAGTATTTTGTATCAGCGGTCGTGTTTTTTTTAGCTGTTTAACTACTAAAACTCATTTCATACATGTAGCAATGGATTTGACCAGTAGAGGGTGATAAAGCTACACATTGAGTTTAATTGAGTTAAACCACATGTGTGCAATGTTTGCTGTATGTATGAACATTAAACTTTCCATTTAATTTACGTAACATACACAATGGACACTATTTATGTAAAATATACAATGGATGTTATACTTTTGTAATGTTTATATTTTCAGTTTTACAAACCTAAATGAAGGAAGACGTATAAAGAAATAAAACTGAGGAAGGAAAATATTACAAAAGAAGAAACATCAATCATCAACAAAACGGCTGGAGTTTCTTTTTCTTCATGCTGATAACTATCTGTCAGGCCTGTACACGCTGGAAACGAGTAGCGAGGGCAGAATAATACATTTATTAACAGTGCAGTGTGAAAGCTGATGTGTTTACTTTGTAAATAAGTAAACACAATCTCAATGGAATATAACCTGCACTTTCTAAAGAAACATCCAAATTGTGATGTCCAGCCCCTGAGCATGAGCTCATGAAACTGCAGCTCTCTTCAATATGTCGTTTAATAGCCCTGTGGTACAGTATTAGTTTATTTTAAACATGCATACAGTTACAATATTGTCCGTCACATATTTCCAGTTTCTCATCACAAATTGTCCGAAAAGAAGTAGGAAGAAGCAGAGCGTCAGAACAGTGGCCAAAATCGTAATTCGTAAAAAAAAAACACACATTTTGCATGCACACGGCATCATTTTGCCCGTGCACGGACTATGCCCTTGTAAAGTGTCTTTCTCTTTCCTCACGAGCGCTACGTTCAGCCCTTTTGGCATTTAGGGGCAGAAATTGAATATGCAGCCTGTGCAACTCCCCCCTCTTTTCTGATTGGTGACTTTTAACAGCTACTCACTCCTGGGAGAGCCAATCCGAGAGTCCGCGCGCACAAAATGAGTCCAGAGAGTTTCTACAAGGACTGCAAGAATATGCAAGGATTCTGGCACTGTTTTGACGCCATAGTTACAGACTTGGATAAGACGGGATAAAATGCACACAACGCAGCCCAAACTCGAAGACAATCGAGCCGGCCATCGAAAAATCCAATGGAACTGAAAAGTTTCAGCACACATGAGGCATACTTGCCAACCCTCCCGGATTTTCCGGGAGACTCCCGAAATTCAGCACCTCTCCCGAAAACCTCCCGGGACAAATTTTCTCCCGAAAATCTCCCGAAATTCAGGCGGAGCTGGAGGCCACGCCCCCTCCAGCTCCATGCGGACCTGAGTACGCTTTCCCACGATATAAACAGCGTGCCTGCCCAATCACATTATAACTGTAGAATGATCGAGGGCGAGTTCTTGGTTTCTTATGTGGGTTTATTGTTAGGCAGTTTCATTAACGTCCTCCCAGCGCGGTAACAACACACAACAGCAGCGGTCATGTTTTTGTCTACCGTAAAGCAGTTCGTCTGTCGTAAACAGCAATGTTGTGACACTCTTAAACAGGACAATACTGCAATCTATAACATCAATAACATATACAGCTTTTAGAGAGTGCAGTGCACAACTGCGCACACAACAAGGAGACGAAGCAGAAAAACGAGGAAGATACAGCCATGGCGACGCCGACGACGAGTAAGATGAAGAAATACGCTTTGTTGCACCTTTCCTGCCTGAGTCCGGAGATTAGTTGCAAATCTTGCTTTATTGATTGCTTGCACACAGCCAAATCCAACACAAAACAAACTACCGTAGTCCCGCCCGCACTCACGCTACCGCTCCCTCTCTTCTCTCGCCCACACACTCACTGACGTCACTCACCTCCAGTGTTAGGACTAACGCGTTACAAAGTAACGCGTTACTGTAACGCCGTTAGTTTCGGCGGTAACTAGTAATCTAACGCGTTATTTTTTTTTATTCAGTAATTTAGTTACCGTTACTACATGATGCGTTACTGCGTTATTTTACGTTACTTTTGATGTAGTATCGGCTAGAAACAGAAGCGCTGCGGTGTCGTTCTTCTGAATCTTCCTCTGTCACAAGCCGGAGAGAAGAAAAGAGGCGCGGTCTACGTGTGTGTGTGTGTGGGTGTGGGGAGGCACACAATAAGTGATCCGCGGTTTGATATATGAAACAAAAAAAAAAAGTTGTTGGCACGTTCAGTCCACACACAGCGTGGTCATGGCGAGCGGAGTAACGGAGGAGCTTGAACGCCCCGCGCCATTTAATCGGTGTGTTTATAGGTGCAGACTCGGTTGTGCAAAACGAGGGTTTTAAACACATGCTGAACGTGCTTGAACCACGTTACGACATCCCGTCGCGCACCCACTTCAGCAATAAGATTGTGCCAGATCTTTATGAGCAGGAGAAGAAAAAACTATCCCGAGCATCATCTGTTGCGCTCATGACAGACGGGTGGAAGTCCAGGGGAACTATAAGCGCTCACTTCATCACAGCAGACTGGGAGAGGAGAAGACACGCCCCCTCTACGAGAGTCGCCTTGCGCAGGTACCGACACAAGCAGTGGAGGAATGGAAGATAAAGATATCCCAGTCACACGTGATAATGCCAAAAATCAAATAATTACAGAGAATGAGGCAGGACTGGGACCACAGATAGGTGCTTTGCACATGTAGTGAATTTGGCATCACAGAAGGGAATCTCAGTCAATAGGATGGAGCGCCTCTTTGGGAGGATCAGGAAGGTTTCTTACTTCCACCCAAGCACAACAGCTGCTCATGTGCTTAAGACAAAGCAAGAAATGCTAAAGCTGCCTGCTCATACATGATGTCCCAACGAGGTGGAACTCCACTTATGATATGTTGGAGCAGCAGGCATCTATATACTCTGCATTGACCCACAACACCCTGAAGACAAATGTCACCCTGTCTGATGATGATGTGAGAGTGGCAGATGAGGTCCTCCAGGTGCTTAAACCCCTCAAAAGTGTTCCATCTCTACTGAGCACTAAAACTTCACCATCTGTGTCAATGATCCTGCCACTGAAAACAAGTATTCTAAAATCCATGGCTCCAAGTGTGGAAGACAGCAGCATCACTCCAGATGTCAGGCTTTATTTCACTACCTATGTTTCAAGGAAGATGATGTTTCTTCTTATGTTGCACTTAAACTTGTTTTTTATTAATGGTCATTGGTCCAAGTTTAAAGAAAGGAGGAATGCCTTTTTATGTTGCACTGTTTTTCATTAATTATGTTAAAAGGAAAATAAAAATGCATGTCAAGTTGATCAACAGATTGTATTATTCTCCAGTGCAATAACAGTACTGAAATGAAGGCAAAAAGGGCATTAATGGGAGCTTTAAAAAAAAAAGAAGAAAAAAATAAGTAACTAAATAGTTACTTTTCACAGTAACGCATTACTTTTTGGTGTAAGTAACTGAGTTAGTAACTGAGTTACTTTTGAAATAAAGTAACTAGTAACTGTAACTAGTTACTGGTTTTCAGTAACTAACCCAACACTGCTCACCTCACATGCTCACCCATTAAAGGGCCACACACACACATACGCTACTCTCATAACAGCTTGTAAGTTCCAAGCCGCAGCTGCGATTGGACCTGGATAGCCTCCAGGAAGAAGTAGTGGACTACCAAGTGCTTGGCACTGAAGATCTTCCTCAGGAAGCAAAGATTGACCGGTTTTGAGGTGGGCGGGGTCGGGGGGGAGGAGTATATTTATAGCTAGAATTCATTGAAATTCAAGCTATATAGCTATATATATATATACATATATATATTTATTTCATTATTTGTATATATATATATATAAATAAAATACGGTAAATACTTGAATTTCAGGGTTCATTTATTTACACACATCCACACACATAAAAGTCTGATCTACAAAATGTGCAGGCAACATACCCCTTCCCCTTCGAGCTTTCCTGGACGAACTGAAATTATTTTTTCCAATCATTTTGGAACTTGCAAGCGTACTTCTTCTTACTCGTCGTCGCCATGTCTCTTCTTCGTTCTTCTGCTTCGTCTCTGTTATGTTTTTGGACATTGCTACTTGCCGTAGTTTTGAAGCAATGCATGATGGGAATCCGGATGTTGTGTGTCAGCGTATTAACGTGCCGGCTGGAATAAACACACACTGAGAAATAGCTCCGTGCCTGCCTACTTTATTGGGTTATAGATAAACCTATGGATAACAAACACATATATAATAGTCTCCTTTTCAGGTGAGAGAGGATGCTATAGGCAGTGCTTTTAAGGCGCGCCCCCGATATTGTTGTCCGGGTGGAAATCGGGAAAAATTCGGGAGAATGGTTGCCCCGGGAGATTTTCGTGAGGGACACTGAAATTCGGGAGTCTCCCGGGAAAATCGGGAGGGTTGGCAAGTATGGTTTCAATGTGTACACCTGCGGATTATAAACTTGCGCGGCCGATATATGTACAAAGTAAAATTTGTCCAATCAGGTGAGTGCGGCTAATATTTAGGTGCGCACCCCAGTCTGGAAATTTACGGTATGCAAAAATGTGTAAAAATGTGATGATATTGTGGTAAAGTTCAAAGACAAAACCCTGGGATTGTGCTGAAAATCTTAATTTCCCTTTGGGGATTAATAAAGTATTTCTGATTCTGATTCTGATTCTGATTCTGATTCAAAGCATAGGCCTTTATGCACCTTGCATTGAGGCAGGTGTGACGATCTGTCACTTCATTTCTGTTTGTGCTTCCTTGTTTTGTGTTTACTTTCTATCAGTGCTCTTATTTTTTGTTCTATTTCCCGCTTGTCCCGCTGAGCGCTGTTTTCTCCTCACCTGCTGTTGATTGGCAGCCGGTCCACACCTGCTGCCAATCAGCATGTTCCTATTTATGCCTGTCTCGCGCACCCCTCGGTGCTCGAGGATTGATTTATGTTTGAACCTTTTATGCGCGACTGCTTCATTTTCTGTTTTTGAGTGAATTAAAATCCTCTTACCTGATCATCACTCTCCTGGTTCCTGCATTTTGGGGTCACTACAATTGCAGTCATGCGAATTCAAGACAGCAGGGCTGTCATAAATGTGAACGTTGGGAGCAAATACTTACTCAAAAAGACTCGTTGGTTTTTAGAATTAAGAGGAAAACATCTATTTCAAGGGGTCTAGTCCAATCCCCGTATTGATTCATTAATTAAATAAGAGTTGTGTCATGAAGTTTATGTCCGATAAAGGATCTGTTTTTCCACATATTCAGCCATTGCTAATACTGTAGTGTGAAGAACATTTAGCAGAAGAGCTTCTTGTCGTTGTGAAATCTGTGCTGTCTTGGCAACAAACGTGCTAACAGATGCGTGAAATCACGGCTTTGGATTTTTGTCACCCACCTTCAAAAATGTGTCCATTTTTCCTCCACACTATGTCCGGTTGTGGACTTCCGCTGACCGAGCACTTGACGTGCACATCCGAGCCAATCACATTCAGCTGGCTTTCAGGTGGCTCTTTCAGCCACTGTGGGGGCTCTAGGAGATGAAGACGAAGGGGAAGGGAGGGGGGGTAAAAGCTGTGTTTGCTTAGTGTTGAAACGACTGTCATCCCTGAGTCGAAACAAACAAGCCCATGGTGTGCGTCATGCATAATGTTGTTGACCAACCTTCCACTATTACATCAAAGTAGTGGATCGCCTGTCCAGCCGGGTTCTTTGCTAAACAACTATATGTGCCGCCATCACTCTCCTCTATCGCAGCTATGGTCAACAGCTTTCCAAAGTTGTCCAAATTTGCTTGAGTGGGCAGGTCTTCTCCCATTTTCATCCATTCTATTGTTGGGGTGGGGCTTTAGAAAGACACAATATGCTGTTATTACCGGTCATGGCAGACATATATGAAGATGTATCATGGTATAGTGCGGGGGTCAGCAACCCGCGGCTCTATAGCGCCGCCCTAGTGGTTCCCTGGACCTCTTCCAGAGATGTCTTGAAAAAGTAAAAATATTAAATGTTTGAACATATTTTCTGTCGGAGAACAAACATGACACAAACTTTCCCAATTGCTAGAAATCCCACTGTTTATGTATTTGGCAAGCACCGTTTTGTCCTACTAATTTCAGCGATCCTTGAACTCACCGTAGTTTGTTTACATGTGCAACTTTCTCCGATGTTGCCACCGAAAGACGTGTTTCATGCCATTCCTTCTTTGTCTCATTTTGTCCACCAAAGCTTTTATGCTGTGCGTAAATGCAAAAAGGTGAACTTTGTTGATTTTATTGATTTGCTAGAGTGCTAATCAGGCATATTTGGTCAATCCACGACTGCAAGCTAATCGATGATATAACATGCTATTTAAGTTAGCTGCAGTGACGTGCAGTCAGGGGAGGCAGGTGAGGCGGGGCCTCACATGCCATCATGGAAAGAAAAAAAAATGTAAAAAGAAAAAAAAAAAAAATTGTTATATGTATCCAGTGATTATACTACAAAGTTATTTTCCATTTAACTTTACCAGTTTTAGATTATTTTTATTCAAAATCGATGAATTTTTACATTTGCCGTTCAAATACTGAGAAGAGACTTGCGGTGAGTCACCAGCCAGTTGAGCCTCGCCATGGGTTGCGCAATGACTCGGCTAACTGTTGGCCTGCTGTGCAGTGAGACCGTCTTGCTATATGAATTATATTATAAATTTCCATAGTTTAGTTAGCTGAGGTATATCATGTACAGTGTATTTTGTCAACAACTGTATGTGTGTAACGTATTTCTTGTACTGAGTATTTCTTGTACGGCTGCAAAAGACGCACTGGGTGAGGCTCGCAGTAATCCTGCCTCCTGGTGGTAGTGATCCCAGAGATCATTCATGCGACTATTCGGCTGCAGAATAAGTGACAACAAGCAGCAACAGTTAGCAGCGATCGTTTATTTTTTCCTCTCGCCTGAACTTTTAACATGGAGGATTACATATCTAAAATAAAACAGTTTTCTAAACTGGACTTTCAATCGAAGCAGGAGGTAATAATTAAAGGAAGATCTCCATCGAGCCAGAGAGACTTTTAAAACTGAAGAAAGATAAGGAAGACTTCTATTAACAAGTTATCGATGCTTTTGTTCAAAAGGAGCGGCGCATGGACTTCATTTATAAGTAAAGGTAAGACCATAATAAAGTTTTTTTAATTAAATGTGCTTTTTTGTGTGCTACAGTTTGTATGTGTAAAGTTAAAGTACCAATGATTGTCACACACACTAGGTGTGATGAAATGTGTCCTCTGCATTTGACCCATCCCCTTGATCACCCCCTGGGAGGTGAGGGGAGGTGAGGGGAGCAGTGGGCAGCAGCGGCACCGCGCCCGGGTAACATTTTTGGTGATTTAACCCCCAATTCCAACCCTTGATGCTGAGTGCCAAGCAGTGAAGAATGCTGGTATTAGCTTTTAAACATTACCCGTTAACTGGTGAATAAGATACTCTTTAGGGTTCATATGTTTGTAAATCTGACTGTGATGAAGTCAGTGCCTCACCAGCCATGAACCTCACCACACGTCACTGGCTAGCTGTATGTACATATTGCATCATTATGCCTCGTTAGTAGGTATATGTGAGCTCATTTAATTTCCTTTACTTATGTCCTCGGTGTATTTAATTTATATTTGCATGTCTCATGACACATTATATGTATGTAATATTGGCTGCATTTCTCATAGTTGTGTGCATGCCATGTTGTTCCAGACCACAGCAAACATTACCCAGCTTGCAAAGACTGTAATCAATTCTGAGACAGTCATTTCCAGAAGTTATCTCATCCTGTGAGAAGCCTCCATTTTACTAATGATTTCCAATGTTGCAAAAATGTGTGGAATAAAAATTAAAATACAACATTTCTGTCAATGGAGATGTGCGTCAGCCTTTGATAGTAGGCTAATATAGCTAATATAGACACTTACATCATGTGTTGCCTTCATCATGACACTTATATGCAGCTTTTAATTTTTTGCGGCTCCAGACAGATTTATTTTGGTGGTATTTTTGGTCCAATATGGCTCTTTCAACATTTTGGGTTGCCGACCCCTGGTATAGTGATACTTACAATCCTCCTGGTATACACTCAAGCTGAAGCTGTGCTCCCTTCACGAGCACCCTCTCTGTCTGAACACCAGAGGGCAGCAGTAGGCTGGGGGTTCTCACTGGAAGGGCTACCACCACAACAGTCACCATCACTTTCATGCCTCGTTTGTATCAATGGTCATATAAGAAAAAGCTATTTGCAAGGCACAGCCATATTGTGCATTCTTGGAAAAAGCACCTCTAATGTAAGACATTCACAATTTTCAGTGTGGGATACAAGAGGAAAAAATCACTCACTGGCAACGCGGTCGGCAGCAGATTCATACTCTGGCGTCCCTGGAATGAAAAGAAAATATTGTGAGACAAATATCCTTTTTAGCAGCTATTAAGAGCAGATAGTGTTCTATCGAGGAAAGTAGACACCCTCACACGCTTTACAGCTCAAACCAGACTGGACAAGCCCTGCGTTTTGGTTTGCAGAGAGAAATATTTTGATAAGTCAATTAAATTAACTGCAGAAACACCCAGATGTCTTTTTTTTAATTAGGTGTGTTACAACTTATGTTATCCCGATACCAATATTTTGATACCAGTACCAAAATTATTGCAATAATTTTCGGTACTTTTCTAAATAAAGGGGACCACAAAAAAATTGCATTATTGGCTTTATTTTAACAAAAAATCTTAGGGTACATCAAACATATGTTTCTTATTGCAAGTTTGTCCTTAATTAAAATAGTGAACATACAAGACAACTTGTCTTTTAGTAGTAAGTAAGCAAACAAAGGCTCTTAATTTAGTCTGCTGACATATGCAGTAACAAGACCAGAGAGATCATCGTCGACTTCAGGAGGAGCAGCACCGACCCTGCCCCCCTCTACATCAACGGCGAGCGTGTAGAGAGGGTCCACACCTTCAGGTACCTTGGAGTCCACATCTCTAATGACTTCTCCTGGACAGTCAACACCACATCAATCATCAAGAAGGCTCAGCAGCGGCTACACTTCCTTAGAGTCCTCGGGAAGTACAACCTGAAGCCTGACCTGCTGCTGACCTTCTACCGCTCGTCCATCGAGAGCCTGCTGACCTACTGTATTACGGTATGGTACGGCAGCTGCACTGCAGCAGACAGGGAGAGGCTGCAAAGAGTGGTCAAGACGGCTCAGAAGATCATCGGCCGCCCTCTTCCCTCTCTGACGGACATCTACACCTCCCGCTGCCTCAACAGAGCCAGTGCCATCATCAAGGACAGCACCCACCCTGGCTCTGACCTGTTCCACCTGCTGCCCTCTGGGAAGCGCTACAGGTGCATTAAAACCAAAACAAACAGGCTAAAGAACAGCTTCTTCCCCAGGGCCATAACCATCCTGAACGGACTGCCCCATTGTCCCTCATAACTGCCTTCTCTTCGGTGCAATAACCCATTCCACCAACCACCCTGTTTTTGTTTTTGTTTTTTTCATGTATATATTCATTTCACACCATATTCATTGCACTTCTACATTTTTTATATTTTTATATATTTGCACATTGTTTTTCTAGCATGCACACACCGCACTGTATGGAATGGCCTCAATCTCGTTACCTTGCGTAATGACAATAAAGCTGATTCTGATTCTGATATTGTGTCATTTTCCATTCTATTATTTTGTCAAAATTATTAAGGACAAGTGGTAGAAAATGAATTATTAATCTACTTGTTCATTTACTGTTATTATCTGCTTACTCTCTCTTTTAACATGTTCTATCTACACTTTTGTTAAAATGTAATAATCATTTATTCTTATGTTGTTTGGATACTTTACATTAGTTTTGGATGATACCACAAATTTGGGTATCAATCCGATACCAGGATCTTACATCATACTTGCCAACCTTGAGACCTCCGATTTCGGGGGGTGGGGGGGGGGGGGGGGGGGCGTGGTTGGGGGCGTGGTTAAGAGAGGAGGAGTATATTTACATCTACAATTCACCAAGTCAAGTATTTCATATATGTATATATATAGATAAGAAATACTTGACTTTCAGTGAATTCTAGCTATATATATATATATATATATATATATATATATATATATATATATATATATATATATATATATATATATAAAAGAGAAATACTTGAATTTCAGTGTTCATTTATTTACACATATACACACACATAACACTCATCTACTCATTGTTGAGTTAAGGGTTGAATTGTCCATCCTTGTGCTATTCTCTGTCACTATTTTTCTAACCATGCTGAACACCCTCTCTGATGATGCATTCTGCTTCGTCTCCTTGTTGTGTGCGCAGTTGTACACTGCACTCTCTAAAAGCCCTAGAAGTTAATGTCACATATGCATGTACAGTAGATGGCAGTATTGCCCTGCTTAAGAGTGTCACAACATTGCTGTTTACGGCAGATGAACTGCTTTACGGCAGACGGAAACGTGATTGCTCTTGTTTTGTGTTGTTGCGGCGCTGGGAGGACGTTAATGAAACTGCCTAACAATAAACCCACATAAGAAACTAAGAACTCGCCCTCAATCATTCTACAGTTATAACGTCATTGTGGGAAAGCGGACGTGAAAACAGGCTGTCGACACGTCACTCAGGTCCGCCTGAATTTCGGGAGATTTTCGGGAGAAAATTTGTCCCGGGAGGTTTTCGGGAGAAGCGCTGAATTTCGGGAGTCTCCCGGAAAATCCGGGAGGGTTGGCAAGTATGTCTTACATTGATCATATCCAAAGTCCTCATGTGCCCAGGAACGTATTCCCTGAGTTTATAAACATAACATAAATAAATAAATAAAACGAAAGAAGATTGTGTGATGCCAAAAAACTATTGACGTAATCATAGTAGTATCAACTAGATACGCTCCTGTACGTTGGTATCATTACAGTGGATGTCAGGTGTAGATCCACCTATGGCGTTTGTTTACATTTTGACGCCAGTAAGCTACGGTGTGTAGTGAAGCATGTTTAGCTATCCCTCGTCCTGCAGGGATGATTCTTGTAAGAAACGTACTTTATTTGTCGCCATGGAGGTGAGGATTAGTGATTTAAAAGTAGCTACAACACTGCCGACGGCGGATGGACGCTAGCCGCTAGCTAGCGAGGCATGACTTAAAGCACCTCTTCCTGAGGGCGTTTCAGTGTTATAACTTCACCTTTAGTGTTAGTTTTTAAGCCAAAATGCGTCCGTTCTCCCTTTTCTGTCTACACACTGTGTCTGCTTGTAAGTACTCCGTGATTGTGCGCTGTCGAACATGCTCGTCTGCTCGTAAACCAGCAATGACACGATGTGACGACGACGGGGGTGCGTAGGGGTGGTGGTGGAACAGTACATTTCAGAGGTGGTATTGTACCGAATATGATTCATTAGTATCGTTGTACTATACTTATACCATACAACCCTAGTTACGACAATGTATTTTTGTTGATTGAACGCAAATGAACCTACTTGGAATGACCTCAACTGCCATAGCGGTCTTCTGGACAATTATTCGTCGAAAGTCGGCAAAGCAGCAGTAGTCCTGACGGCTGTCTTTCTGTAAGGCATGAGAGAAGTACAGGCTGCCATCAGTGCCCGTGGAAACCCTCTCATCTTGCTCAATGTGTTGTAGACCTGCAAAAAGAGCACATTTCTTTCAGTCATACATTCATCTGATGCGTTTTATTTTAACACTTCTTTTGACCACTACATTGGTTATTTCATCCAAAAGTCACAGTATCATGCTTGGTAATAAGGAAGCATCCACAATATGCTCCAATGCTAAAGTTGAACTGAAATCCTGGAATTTTTTTAGAATTGTTGAAATAGAGCACACAATTCCTGAACAGGGTGAATATTTTGAAGTTAGAACGGTTTGAATCGGATACAAAATGTGGGAGTTGTAGAACTTTGAAGAACGTTTAAAAAAATTGGGAATTTCAGGAAAAGCGGGTAAGTTTTGCTTCAATGGTCTAAATGAGTTGAAATGGTTGGTGTTTGGATTTTTCAAATTGGTCGAGAAATGTTGAAGAAGTATCATGTTGAATTGAGAAATGGTATCATGGAAATATTCCTGGAAAACCGTGAATTTTTCCAGTTCAAAAAACAACTTTGTTTTTTGTCCTGATTAAGAGGAATGTTTTGACGGTGGAACGGTTGAAGTGGGTTGAAAAATGTGGGAGGAGTAGTGGCCAGTAAAAAAAGGTGGAAATAGGGCTTTGGAAAATCAGGAATTCTGGAAAATCCAGGAATTTTTTTTGAACTTGGAAAAATAGTAGTTTGAATTACCAGGATGGTGTAATGTGTTGAAGGTGGAATGCTTTGAATAGGTTGAAAAATGTGAAAATGGTGGAAGTTTCAAAAATGGCCAATTCATTTTGAATGGGAAAAATGTCCCGGAAAACCTGGAATTCTGGGAAATCTGGGAATTTTTGGAATTTGTCAAGCCCGTGATTACCGGATAGGCTGTACAGTTTGAAGTTGGAACTATTTAAATTGGATAAAAAATGTGGAAGGTACAGCGCGCCAAAATCTGGAGAAGAAGAAGAAGTTGAATAATAAATAGATTCATTTTGGTGTAGAAAAGCATACTTTTTAGATGATTTAATTCAGAAATACGGGGATTTAAATTCCTCCACACCATCATTGATTTAAAAGTTTGTTTACAAAACAACAACTCAGAAAAAAGGGTGACACGATTATCCTTGTTCACCTGCAAAGATCTGGGGTGAGGCAGGGGGCGTGGTTGTGGGTGGGGGCGTGGTTGGGGGCGTGATTTTAGATGATTTAATTCAGAAATACGGGGATTTAAATTCCTCCACACCATCATTGATTTAAAAGTTTGTTTACAAAACAACAACTCAGAAAACAGGGTGACACGATTATCCTTGTTCATCTGCAAAGATCTGGGGTGAGGTTTTCGGGAGAGGCGCTGAATTCCGGGAGTCTCCCGGAAAATCCGGGAGGGTTGGCAAGTATGTTGTATGGACTCATTGATCGTTTAAAAAGTGAGTTCGGAGAGGAAGTGACGCCAGAAAGACCGCGCCCACACAGGAAGTGACATCAGAAAGAACGCGCCACAGCCAGCTTCATAATAAAGCAGTTTCGTAACTCGGAGGTAAACACTGCAAATATGAAGGCGAGTCATCCAGACATGCCCGTGTGTCGCCTTCTTCTACATGTACAGACGCTTGTAGAAATCACACATGAATACCTAAAGAGAAAGATTAAGATTGCAGCTGTTTGGGATACAACACTTCTCAGACGGCAAGAGAACTTTCCAAAGTCCGGCAGGGTCAGCTGTGTTTCTACTTAGCAAAAAATGTTGTCCATTTGTCGAAGGAGAGACAACGAGAATGCGAGCTCCCATAGATGTGATACATACATGTGCTTTGTATTACCTGGTCGTCGAGGAAAACGGAAAATGCTTTTGGACTGGCAAAGCAGACTGTATCAGTTATTGCCCGCCATGTATGTCGCGGACTCAACGTCTAGGGCCAGAGTATATAAAGTCACCAAAAATGAATGGACAATGAAGGTGTAGGCAAAAGAGTGAGGAGTGTCCTTACCACATATCTAGATCCCTAGTTTGAATTTGATTGATTGATTGAGACTTTTATTAGTAGGTTGCACAGTGAAGTACATATTCCGTACAATTGACCACTAAATGGTAACACTCGAATAAGTTTTTCAACTTGTTTAAGTCGGGGTCCACTTAAATTGATTCATGATACAGATATATACTATCATATATACTATCATCATAATACAGTCATCACACAAGATAATCATCAGGGTGTATACATTGAATTATTTACATTATTTACAATTCGGGGTGTGGAGGGGGGGGGTTAGGTTTGGTTGTTATCATTAGTCATCAACAATTGAGAGCAGAGAAATGGATATTGAAACCGTGTAGGTCTGACTTGGTAGGATATGTACAGCAAGTAGTGGACAGAGAGAGAGAGAGAGATCAGAAGGCATTAGAAAAGTATCTACATTTGATCGTTTACATTTGATTATTAACAATATGGGGAGGGTGTTAGTTTAAGGTTAGAGTTGCCTGGAGGTGTACTTTTATTGCGGTTTTGAAGGAGGATAGAGATGCCCTTTCTTTTACACCTGTTGGGAGTGCATTCCACATTGATGTGGCATAGAAAGAGAATGAGTTAAGACCTTTGTTAGATCGGAATCTGGGTTTAACGTGGTTAGTGGAGCTCCCCCTGGTGTTGTGGTTATGGCGGTCATTTACGTTAAGGAAGTAGTTTGACATGTACTTCGGTATCAGGGAGGTGTAGCGGATTTTATAGACTAGGCTCAGTGCAAGTTGTTTTACTCTGTTCTCCACCCTGATTGATGTAAAATGTTCTTTATCACATTGTTTACATGTCTAATAAAGATTTGATTAATTTATAATGGCTCAGGTGTGATTCACTACAATAGGGCCCCACAGCACACTGGATTCCAGTTAATTGAAATACCACAACACTGGATATTGTTCAGATAAGTTACATTTAAGAACTTGCACACGAAGCAATACTAGAGATGACTATGACGTGTGCATTTTTCCGCGCATACGTACTGGGTCACGTTGCGCCGGCGGACGGAGGGGGTCTTAAATGGTGGCTTTGTTGTGTGTGGACAGGAATAAGGTTAGGTGTGATTTACCCTGGATAACCTTATCTGGCTTAGTGTAAACGGGGCCTAAGACCATTTTCACAAACCACTTATTTCAGCGATTACATTTCCAACAAGTTGGACTTTTTCAAGCAACAACATGACACACGTAATGCAATCCAAATAAATCTGCATTTGTGAGGTATAAACCAGCATTTAAACTTTTGTGACCTTCAACGCTTTCGGTGGGATTTTGTTGGTTTAATACCGACATTCAATGTGTGCAGGTCTTCAGTCTTCCGGGCCATGGTGCCCACAAAGACTTGCATCCAATATATTTGGACTTGTTCTGACATTATGACCAGCATGACCCATAAGGGCAGACACCTCAGTTTCCCCAACCATGTGCCACTAGCAAGAACTTAGAATTGTCTTACATGGAAAGTGGAACATGCTCAAGTCCTAACAAGGACTACTGTGGACCCACATGAAGGATTTTGTCACTAAGCCCGTTCATACTTGGGAACAGCGGGGGGAGCAGGTGTCATAGAAAGACGAGACGGAGGATGCCAAAAAAGAACAAAACTTTAGAAGAGTAAGCTCTAGACTGAAAAACAAAAGTAAAGAAATGTTAAGTGTGTGCGCCAACTCTATTGAGATGTTGAGTAGGTTGTGTGCCTTTGAAAAAGAAACCTGCCAAAACTGTCATTCAAAACTACTATCAGCATGTATTCACTTGATAAAGGTACGGATTTTCATACAACACAGACCAACATTAGGTGTATCTAATGAAGTGTCCACTATGGGATGCCGGAAGTGATATTCAATCACACTTTTCCAGCTGATATATTTTAAGTATTTAGCTCACTTTTCTCAAATGCAGGTACCGTATTTTACGGACTATAAGTCGCAGTTTTTTTCATAGTTTGGCCGGGGGTGCGACTTATACTCAGGACAACTTATGTGTGAAATTATTAACACATTACCGTAAAATATCAAATAATATTATTTAGCTCATTCACGCAAGAGACTAGACGTATAACATTTCATGGGATTTAGCGATTAGGAGTGACAGATTGTTTGGTAAACGTATAGCATGTTCTATATGTTATAGTTATTTGAATGACTCTTACCATAATATGCTACGTTAACATACCAGGCACGTTCTCAGTTGGTTATTTATGCCTCATATAACGTACACTTATTCAGCCTGTTGTTCACTATTCTTTATTAATTTTAAATTGCCTTTCAAATGTCTATTCTTGGTGTTGGGTTTTATCAAATACATTTTCCCAAAAAATGCGACTTATACTACAGTGCGACTTATATATGTTTTTTTCCTTCTTTATTATGCATTTTCGGCAGGTGCGACTTATACTCCGGTGCGACTTATACTTCGAAAAATACGGTAATTATCTTCACATTTGAGGTAGAAATTAAATGGAAATTCTAAAACCAAATGTTAAATCGGAATGCTAAATCTAAATGTTGAATCTACACCTTCAATGCCGGAGCTGCATTCGGGCGGAAGGCGGTGTACACCCTGGAAAAGTCGCCACAAGGGCCAACACAGATAGACAGACAACATTCACACTCACATTCACACACTAGGGCCAATTTAGGGTTCCCAATCAACATATCCCCAGGTGCATGTCTTTGGAGGTGGGAGGAAGCCGGAGTACCCGAAGGGAACCCACGCAGTCACGGGGAGAATATGCAAACCCCACACAGAAAGATCCCGGGCCCAGAATCGAACCCAGAACCTTCGTATGTTGAATCTAAATCTAAATGTGAAATATACATGCTAAATGTGCATATCAAATCTAAATGCTAAATGGAAATGCTACTTCTAAATGTTAAATCTAAATACTTAAGCTATATGCTACTTCTGAATGTTAAATCTAAATACTAAAGCTAAATGCTAGATCTTTGTGTTAAATCTACATCCAAATACTAAATCTAAATGCTAAATTTAAATGTTGAATCTCCATCTAAATGTTAAATCTACATGTAAATGCTAAATTCAAATGTTAAATCTAAATATCTAGAACATTTGCAAGTATGCCACGGTCCCCACACCCTTGCATAGACCCGCCCACACCTCTGACCACTCGTAATGCAGAAGGACCAAAACATGAACAGCTGAATAATGACAGATTAATGCTGATAACGGTGCAGGTCATTGAAATGTTTAGCTCTAAACGTGTGTGTGTGTGTGTGTGTGTGTGTGTGTGTGTGTGTGTGTGTGTGTGTGTGTGTGTGTGTGTGTGTGTGTGTGTGTGTGTGTGTGTGTGTGTGTGTGCATTGTGTGCTGCATAATTACAGTGAGACAGTTAGACAGGCCCCTTCTTTGGCTATTTTTAAGACCCTTCTTAAAACCCATTTTTATTCACTGGCTTTTAACCCAGCATGAGACTTTGAACTGTTTTTAGCTTTTAACTTTTTGAACTGTTTTTAACTTTTAAACTGTTTTTATCTAACAAACTGTTCTTGGGGTAATTTATATTTGCTTTTTAATTGTGTATTTTTATTTCTGTTTTAAATGTCATTTTTTTAGTCTGTCCTTTGCCTCTATTTCTTTGTGGTGTACAGCCCTTTGTTTTTCAACTGTGCTTGTCTTTAAAGGGCTTTATAAATAAAGTTGGTATGGTATGGTATGGTATGGTATAATTACATGAATAAAAAACAAGAATTTTAGAAGTGTTGTTTTCTTAGGCTACATTCATGATGTCTGACCCAGAAGTAAAGCTTTCACCGCTGTTTGATGGCCTTGTTTTCACTGCACATCCGCATTCAAATGCTCGAGCACGTGCGATCAGAGGTGTGGGAATGTCAGGATATTTGCATTTTTCCAAATATTTAGCTTTTACACATTTGGCAAGACATTTGGATTTAGCATTTAGATTTACATTAAACATTAAGATTCAACATTAAGAGTTAACATTTAGATTCACCGTTGTATTTATAACTTACATGTGAAGAAAATAACCTCAATGTGAAACAAATTGAGCTAAATTTGGGAACATTTAATTAATTATTTAAACTATATTAGCTAGAAAAGTGTGATTGAACTTTTATATTTACATTTAGTCCAGTGACTTAAATGCATCTGTTTTT
Source organism: Nerophis lumbriciformis (assembly GCF_033978685.3). NCBI lineage: Eukaryota > Metazoa > Chordata > Actinopteri > Syngnathiformes > Syngnathidae > Nerophis > Nerophis lumbriciformis. The sequence continues at coordinate 17,892,021 of NC_084548.2, forward strand.
TTTTTAATGAAGACTGTTTTTAAATATCTTGACATAGTATCAGTGTTTATTAATGTTAAAAAAGACTGTACAATGTGGTCCCAAATACATCAACTTGACTTCAATGGCAAGTGTACTTGAATGGAACCAGTGAGTGTGCTGGTTTAGCCATAGACCCATCATTTACGTCTCGGGTCAGTGAAGCTTCAATTACGGTCTCATTTAAGCCATAGCCTTAAGTCAGTGGTTAAGTCAATACACAAAGCAAACTCATAAAACACGTTGAGTACTGAGTTATATAGCATGGCACTTGGGAGAATTATGCACTTATTCTTATTCATTCCGGTCGAATACAAAGGAAAATGTAAAGTCATCGCTGCTTTTGAGGGCTGGCTTTTTGTCATCCGTTTAAAGAAGTTTCAAGACTATTAGAAAAAAAAAGGGGGTCAACTTTTACCCCGAACTTTCCATTTACCCTCGTTTATGAAATACTCCCTGTATTTCCACCAATAACTACCCAGACAAATATAGTTTCACAAGAACTAATTTGACTTGACCTGAGGGATATTTTCTGTGCACTGAAAAGCGCTGATTAGTGGAACAATCTTGCAGTGTTTTACTCATCTTACTCATTTTTAACTAGTATTCAGTATTGAGCCGGACCTTGAAACGGCGACCCCAGGTACTCCTGAGACTCTGTGACGTTGTTTAATGATAAATGTGAAAAGGAAGAGGCAATAATTGAGTGGAACGATGGTAAATCGCATCAAATATTAACTATTTACTCTATTGCATGCACTAAAAGTAGTCATTGACACGCCATAGATGTAGTTATTAGCCTCAGCCTGAGTGAACAGAATGCTAATGCTAACAGGCTAAACATAAACATTCACATGTATTCTTTATGTAATGTTATTTAAAGCTAAAATGGACCTAAGGACTCGCCTGAAACTCATGAATTCATCATTTTCTGGGGGGATGACTTTGTGACAAAAGCCTAGACTTTTGTATGTAATTTCAGTATACTTTGTTTTTAAATCATGTCGTTTCGTATTGTATTTACTTACACTTTAGTGAAACAAACAGTGATTGATTGATTGATTGAGAAGTTTATTGACATCTTAAAGAATTTAATCCATGTAATGCTTTAAAAAGGCAAATGGGTGGCACAAAAAGCCAAGATGTTTGTTTCCATTGTGGTCCATTAAATATTCATCACATTTGATACATTCAATAATAAAAGATATATAACCTGTAACATGAATATAAAAAATGACATTAAAATTATGTACATATACACAGTATACATGTCAGGTGGAAACACACAGAGACACAAATGCATCTCAATACATTTTAATATAAACAATAGTTCATTGATTTTAGCAGTTGAATTCAGACTAAAAAACAATTCATGTCTCAGGAAGTTTAATTTGCTGATTATAGTCCGAACCAACAATTTACAATATTTCTGACATTTGGATTCATTTATGACAGGGGTCGGCAACCCGCAGCTCTAGATGCGGCTCTTTAGCGCCGCCCTAGTGGCTCTCTGGAGCTTTTTCAAAAATGTATGAAAAATGGAAAAAGATGAGGGGGGAAAAATATATTTTTTGTTTTAATATGGTTTCTGTAGGAGGACAAACATTACACAAACCTCCCTAATTGTTATAAAGCACACTGTTTGTATTAAACATGCTTCACTGATTCGAGTATTTGGCGAGCGCCGTTTTGTCCTACTAATTTTGACGGTCCTTGAACTCACCGTAGTTTGTTTACATGCATAATTTTCTCCGACTTTCTAGGACGTGTTTTATGCCACTTCTTTTTCTGTCTCATTTTGTCCACCAAACTTTTATGGTTGTGCATGAATGCACAAAGGTGATTTTTGTTGATGTTATTGACTTGTGTGGAGTGCTAATCAGACATATTTGGTCACTGCATGACTGCAAGCTAATCGATGCTAACATGCTATTTAGGCTAGCTATATGTACATATTTAGGGATGTCCGATAATGGCTTTTTGCCGATATACGATATTCCGATATTGTCCAACTCTTTAATTACCGATACCAATATCAACCGATACCGATATATACAGTCGTGGAATTAACACATTATTATGCCTAATTTGGACAACCAGGTATGGTTAAGATAAGGTCCTTTAAAAAAAATAAAAAAAAATAAAATAAAATAAATACATTTTAAATATTTTCTTGAATAAAAAAGAAAGTGAAACAATATAAAAACAGTTACATAGAAACTAGTAATTAATGAAAATTAGTAAAATTAACTATTAAAGGTTAGTACTATTAGTGGACCAGCAGCACGCACAATCATGTGTGCTTACGGACTGTATCCCTTGCAGACTGTATTGATATATATTGATATATAATGTAGGAACCAGAATATTAATAACAGAAAGAAAAAACCCTTTTGTGTGAATGAGTGTAAATGGGGGAGGGAGGTTTTTTGGGTTGGGGCTCTAATTGTAAGTGTATATTATGTTTTTATGTTGATTTAATAAAAACAAAATAAAAAAAAACAAACGATAAAAAAAACGATACCGATAATTTTCGATATTACATTTTAAAGCATTTATAGGCCGATAATATCTATACATATTGCATCATTATGCCTCATTTGTAGCTATATAATTTAGTTTCCTTTAAGTCCTCTTAATTCAGTTTATATCTCATGACACACTATATGTAATATGGCTTTTAATTTTTTGCGGCTCCAGACAGATTTGTTTTTGTATTTTTGGTCCAATATGGCTCCTTCAACATTTTGGGTTGCCGACCCCTGATTTATGAGGTGCTGAATTGGGGCGTTTTATTATCAATAAGCTATGATGATCATATTCATATATATATTGCATGAGTCCCACCTTTTGAACATGTCATCTATTTATGTATGGTCAAACGTATTGATAAGCACCTAATAATCAGTTGCTAATCCTCCTGAATCTCAATGCTTCAAGTTTTCCAGGCATCATTTTAGACAATACATCAAACATACTTGGTTTTCACTGCTGTGGGCAGTGACACCAGGGACAAAAACATTGGAGCGAAAACCAACAAATCAATACTCAGTTCCATGTAACATATCAAAGACAGGCATGTTTCTTGTCTTACCGATGGACATCCAGTGGATCTTTCTTGGAGAAAATCCCTCTGGAGGGTTACACTTGAGGACAAAGGGTTCCCCCTCCTGGACAATAATAGGTTCAATCTTCTCTTTTGGGAATTTGGGAATTTACCGGCAGGGCATTCCAGAGTACTGGAGCCCGAATAGAAAACGCTCTATAGCCCGAGGACTTTTTTGGGCTCTGGGAATCACTAATAAGCCGGAGTTCTTTGAACGCAGATTTCTTGCCGGGACATATGGTACAATACAATCAGCAAGATAGGATGGAGCTAGACGTTTTAGTATGTTATACGTAAGTAGTAAAACCTTAAAGTCGCATCTTAAGTGCACAGGAAGCCAGTGCGGGTGAGCCAGTATAGGCGTAATATAGGAAACAAGCTACTAAACATAAATCACGCCATGACCCGGGTAAAGGATCATGACCATTCTTGTGCAGAGAGCGCTGAATAATGTTTAATGTCCTGCACATTAAAAGTGCTAAACTCAAATTCAAGATTTTCTTCTTTCTTGTAGCGATGAAATCCATCGATTGACTTTTAAAACATTGGAGCGAAAACCAACAAATCAATACTCAGTTCCATGTAACATATCAAAGACAGGCATGTTTCTTGCCTTACCGATGGACATCCAGTGGATCTTTCTTGGAGAAAATCCCTCTGGAGGGTTACACTTGAGGACAAAGGGTTCCCCCTCCTGGACAATGATAGGTTCAATCTTCTCTTTTGGGAATTTTGGCATAACTAAACAAATGACAAAAAAAAAGTGCTGCATGACAAACTGGAATAAAATACATTTCAACTGTAAAATGAGTTAGGCATATAACATTGCAACTTACTGTGAACATAACTTACTAGGTACTATCAGTTCAATGGCCTCTGTCATGGCGGTCCCCAGCTTATTGGAAGCATAGCATCGATATTTACCCTGAAACCGACCAAGGCTTTTGTTTTGTAGTACAAAAGTACCATCTGTGTCAAGTTGTTCACTTTTGATTGTCGTAGGTTTTGGGGGAATAAAACCAAGGTCATCTTTTGTCCATCTGTATCTGTTTGAGCGAAACAAAAGGTAGGTTTGGTACAGACCGTTTTATAACACAATCTTAGCATAACAAGCTTATGTCACTTACTCTGGAGGAGGGTTGCCTCTTGCTTCACATCGGATGGTGATGTTGTCGTTGTCGTAAGGAAGTGCAATAACAGGCCCAGATGTGTGAGATATTATAGTAGGAAGTTGCTCCACTGTCATAAAAAGACAACACTATGTAAAGCTTCTCTTGATGGACAGTTAATTAAGACCACTCCAATGACCGGCCTACTGTACCTTCAATGGGGATATTGAGGCCTGTGGCCTTGGAGCTGAGGACCAGCAGAAGGACAAGCTGGAAGCTCCCTGCCAGCCTCATCACCCTCCACTGGTCAATGGAGACAGAGTTGTACAGGAATGTGTTGAAGAAGACCAACATGCAATCCTTGGACTTTATAAGGCACACTGTACCTGCAGACTGACGTATAAGAGCACGGTCAACCGCTGGTGTTCTTTGAGAGAAAATGAACTATGATGTAAAAGCAGCAAGATAATGGCCTTGTAAGCATCTGCTATAATCGAATGCAGCACCGAGTGAACCGACCAGATGATGAGTTGCAACTCTGCAAATGAACAAGGTGGCCGTGTTTAAATTGGACTCTAAAAATAGCTCTTTAAGCAAAATGGCAGGGTGCCAGGGGAAGCTAAATCGATAAGACTTGAATACCATAAACATTAATCAGTCACAGATACTTCTCAAGTCTTTTTTGCGATAAACCCCATTAAAGATCTATTCTCTTTTGACAATCTGTTTTCAAATAAGCTGTGCTTCAGGGAGATAACAACTTGCTTTATTAATGTGTGTGTTTTTTTCTTAGGAATTCAATGAGGGTTTTACCCAGAAGAGTTTATCAAAGCATTACTCAATTTCTGAAAAGATAACAAAAAATTAAAGTGTATTCGCAAGAGACCTTCAATTTTAACAACACTTAATCAAAAAGTAAATGTTTTTTTTTTTTTTAAATGACACAAGTGCTTCTTTTACAACAAATGTTATCCCCATTTCATGGTGGGAAAATATCAGTTCTCACAGACATGGATTTGAGCACATATGTACAGAAAGCAACAGTCAATGGACTTTAAGGCAGAGGACATTTTATATAAATAAAAACATGATGGCACTTGAGTGGAGTGCAGTCTTCCTACAAAGCAAGAAATACAGATGTCTATCTTACTTTTTTTGGTTGACAAATAAGAATGTGATACGTGCTAAGACACTACACAATGTTTGCCCCAATGCAAGGACTATAGTGAAAATATATTTGTTGATAATGAATCCCTATATCACTTTTTACATTGCACGAAAATGTATTCAATTGTTATTTTGATCATGTCACCACTTTTTTAAAGTTTATTGGAAATTTAGTGGTTGGAAAAAAGGTTGATGACTAACCAACTACAAACCAAACAAAATAAGTAAATTGGCAGATATTTGGCTGCGGTAATAACGGACAGAAAAAGGGAAATCAGGTATTGTCGATTATGACCTTTCACATTTGAATGGTAGTACCACATATGGTACTAGTATCCTGTACATGAGAATTGATACCAACGGTACACATTTTCAGACCTTTTGTGTGTGTTCATTTGTTAATAAATGTCATTGGTAATCATTTTGTTATTCAACATTTAACCCAGAGCTGATAATGACAACTGTGCTGTCCTGTTGTTATATCTTGTTTTCTTGCGCTTATGAGTCTGTTTGCCAGCATACATTTATTTTTGTTTGTTGTATTGTAGGTGTGTTGCCGTAGTCAAGAAGTCTATTGGCATTAAGTTGAATGGGCCAGTCTTGTTTTTTGTTGAGCCCCACAAAGTGTTTATACTGAAACCACACACCAACTGTTTGATTGTAACGTGTATCTTACTTGTAGTTTTCATTACGAAATCGGCATGTAAAATCACTAATACTAATCTTTGGCATGTATATCCAATATAAATTAATATTGAGTTAGAGCATTTAAAAAAAAGGTGGAGTACATTTTTTTTTGGCATGGAAAATTGCAACATTACCTAGTGGCAGGCCGCTATGTTTGCCCGCCAAGTGCTTGAGCCGCTGCAGAGATTTCAATCGGATGTGACGTCGTGTACAACAAACGTATCAAAATCTAATTCGCCATACTGTTTGATTTTACGTAAGTCGTTACCCGGTAGTACTGATGGAATTTGGTCGTGACCTATGGTGTTTAAGGTGAATGTTTGATCAGTTTATCCGAGTTTTTAAATAAATTACATCATCAAATAATGAAAACGAATTCATCCATTAGAGCAGGGGACACCAAACTTTTTGACTCGGGGGCCGCATTGGGGTAAGACAATTTATATATTAGGGGTGTGGGAAAAAATCGATTCGAATTCGAATCGCGATTCTCACGTTGTGCGATTCAGAATTGATTCTCATTTTTAAAATGTGTTTTTTTAATTAATCAATCCAACAAAACAATACACAGCAATACCATAACAATGCAATCCAATTCCAAAACCAAACCCGACGCAGCAACACTCAGAACTGCAATGAACAGAGCAATTGAGACGAGACACAAACACGACACAAAACAAACCAAAAGTAGTGAAACAAAAATGAATATTATCAACAACAGTATCAATATTAGTTACAATTTCAACATAGCAGTGATTAAAAATCCCTGATTGACATTATCATTAGACATTTATAAAAAAAAAAAAAAATAATAACAATAGTGTCACAGTGGCTTACACTGTGGGGCGGTATAGCTCGGTTGGTAGAGTGGCCGTGCCAGCAACTTGAGGGTTGTAGGTTCGATCCCCGCTTCTGCCATCCTAGTCACTGCCGTTGTGTTCTTGGGCAAGACACTTTACCCACCTGCTCCCAGTGCCACCCACACTGGTTTAAATGTAACTTAGATATTGGGTTTCACTATGTAAAGCGCTTTGAGTCACTAGAGAAAAGCGCTATATAAATATAATTCACTTCACTTCACTACACTTGCATCGCATCTCATTAGCTTGACAACACACTGTGTCCAATAATTTCACAAAATAAAATAAGTCATATTGTTGGTTCATTTAATAGTTAAAACAAATTTACATTATTGCAATCAGTTGATAAAACATTGTCCTTTACAATTATAAAAGCTTTTTACAAAAATCTGTATATACTGTATATATATATATAATATATATATATATATATATGTATATACTGTATATATATCCATCCATCCATTTTCTACCGCTTATTCCCTTTGGGGTAGCGGGGGGCGCTGGAGCCTATCTCAGCTACAATCGGGCGGTATACTGTATATATATATATGTATATATATATATATTATACATATATATATATATATATATATATATATATATATTATATATATATATATATATATGTATATTTATATCTATATGTATATATATATCCATCCATTTTCTACCGCTTGTCCCTTTCTGGGGTCGCAGGGGGTGCTGCAGCCTATCTCAGCTGCAATCGGGCGGAAGGTGGGGTACACCCTGGACAAGTCGCCACCTCATCGCAGGGCCAACACAGATATATATATATATATATATATATATATATATATATATATATATATATATATATATATATATATATGGTACAGGTCAAAAGTTTGGACACACCTTCTTATTCAATGCATTTTCTTTATTTTCTTGACTATTTACATTGTAGATTGTCACTGAAGGCTTTAAAACTATGAATGAACACATGTGGAGTTATGTACTTAACAAGAAAAGGTAAAATAACTGAAAACATGTTTTATATTCTAGTTTCTTCAAAATAGCCTCCCTTTGCTCTGATTCATCGGCGGTCACTCGAAGCGAGTATGACGATCCTCCTGGTAGGGGGGTATCCCTTTATGGAGGATGCCTGTGCGTGACTTTGTTTAACGTGGGGAGACTAGTGCACAGACAGTCACTACACGATCCTTGACAGATCCGGATCAGGGTCCAGTGGCATGGAGTCCAAGACGACTGGGGACCCTTTTCTGCTGCAGCCTTCATCCGCCATCCCAGCCGTTGTGACGCTCCGCCTGTTCCACCGTTGAGGTCTTGGGTTGTTATTTTCCCATAACTGGGCCCACATGAATGTGGGAAACCCTTTGCTCTGATTACTGCTTTGCACACTCTTGGCATTCTCTGGATGAACTTCAAGAGGTAGTCACCTGAAATTTTCACTTCACAATTGTGCCTTATCAGGGTTGATTAGGGGAATTTGGTGCTTTATCAATGGGGTTGGGACCATCACTTGTGTTGTGAATGAGAAGGTGCGTCTAACCTTTTGTCCTGTACTATATATATATATATATATATATATATATATATATATATATATATATATATATATATATATATATATATATATTTCTCACGTACTAATTGACTGAAAGAGTGCCGATGATGTTACATTATCGGTGGAAAATAAATGTTTAGACAATATGATTTGCCTGAGCGGCAAGGGGACACCGAGAGTAACAAGTGGTAGAAAATGAATTAGAAAGGACAGATTTGAAAAAATAATAATTAAAAAAATATATATATCTTTTTTTTTTAACTTGGGACTTCCCGCACGCCGGATTTTGGGGACCCCTGCATTAGAGGGTTCAAACATTAATGATGAAATAACACTGTTTTAAATAACATTTCAGCAAAAACGGCAATTTACTCTGTCAACTTAAAAGTTGCATATTACACCATTTCTAAACAGACTCTCAGAAGTGCTATGGTGGACTGATGCCACTTTTTTACTCTGCACCAAACATAACAAATGTCTTATATCACAGACAACAACATGACATTAAGGAGTGGAGTGGAGCAAGAGGATGCAAACTGTTAGAAACACACAGCTACGGGAGCTACAGACATGTGAGCACCCTTTGAGAAAACACAAGGAAAACTGACGAAACAAGAGGAAAATTCATCACAAAATGCTGCCACACGAGCCACAAAGTTATTTTTTTCAAAATCAACACTACATTTCCTGCAATTGGGTGTATTTCTACACTATAATTTACTTGATTTTTTCTCGTCTACTCACCTCCTTTGGCTGTCTTTTGGACACTAACAGGTCCCAGGTAAGTAATTTTCTGTTTTTTTTATTAAATAACTTACTAACATTATTGTCATTGAAAATGTAAATGATATAATATGCATGCAAAGAAGCTGGAAAACATTTCAGAGGAAAAAATTGCACTGTTATGCAAAATACAAGTGTCTACTCCAGTGGACAGTGGCCTTTAGGGGGTTCAAACGCCAATAAACTCAGGGTTGTGAGCACTCTTTAAGTTTGAGGAGAAAAAAGAGGAACATGTATTATCAGCACAAAGTGCTGCCATACAAACCCTGAAAGAAACTTACGAACATTGGGCGCCATTCAGCAATAAGTTTCTAACTTTTCCTCTTATCTTTCTTCCTAAGTGATTTCCTAAGAGGAGTCCATTCAAATTCATGACGTGTTCTTAAACGGCCAAATTGTTCCCTCCTGCTGTTCTTAAGTTGCTGAATTCCAAATGGTTAGCGTGTGCAAGTCTATCATAATTTGCATATAAACACGCCCTTATTTCCCCAATATGCATATGTAAACACCCTTAATTCCGTAATTTGCAAAGGTAAACGCCCTTAATTCCCCATATGAGGGCACAATTCCGGCGGAAAACCCAAACATCAGACACACGGAGAAAACACAAACAGATTACAGAAGAGAAATTCGTATTATCCCGCGGGGGAAATACATAATGTCAAAATGTAAGTTTAAGAAAGGGGGGACCGCTGAGGTAGCCCCGAAGTGGAAGAAAAACTGGTCGAGTTCAGAAATGGAGGTTCTACTGCAGGAAGTGGAGAAAAACAAAGTAGTGATCCTCAGCAGTGCAAACTCGGGGTTTAAGGGCACATATAAAGCTAAGATCTGGGGCACTATAACCGATGCAGTAAATATGGTGTCAAGCGGCGAGGTCCGCACAGTTGAGGACGTTAAAAATAAATGGTTCGACCTAAAATCTGACTCCAAAAAGAAAATCGCCCAGTACAGAAGGGAGACCCAGGTTACAACCTTGAGACCTCCAATTTCGGGAGGTGGTGGTAGGGAGGGGGGCGTGGTTAAAAGGGGAGGAGTATATTTACAGCTAGAATTCACCAAGTCAAGTATTTCATATATATTTATATATATATATATATATATATATATATATATATATATATATATATATATCCATCCATCCATTTTCTACCGCATATTCCCTTCGGGGTCGCGGGGGGCGCTGGAGCCTATCTCAGCTACAACATATATATATATATATATATATATATATATATATATATATATATATATATATATATATATATATATATATATATATATATATATAAACACTTGACTTTCAGTGAATTCTAGCTGTATATATGTATATATATATATGTATATATATATAAATATATTTATTGTATTATATATATATATATATATATATATATATATATATATATATATATATAAATAAGAGAAATACTTGAATTTCAGTGTTCATTTATTTACACATATACACACACATAGCACTCATCTACTCATTGTTGAGTTAAGGGTTGAATTGTCCATCCATGTTCTATTCTCTGTCATTTTTCTAACCATGCTGAACACCCTCTCTGATGATGCATTCTGCTTCGTCTCCTTGTTGTGTGCGCAGTTGTGCACTGCACTCTCTAAAAGCCATAGATGTTATTGTCACATATGCATGTACAGTAGATGGCAGTATTGTCCTGTTTAAGAGTGTCACAACATTGCTGTTTACGGCAGACAAACCGCTTTACGGTAGACGAAAACGTGACTGTTGTTGTTGTATGTTGTTACCGCGTTGGGAGGACATTAATGAAACTGCCTAACAATAAACCCACATAAGAAACCAAGAACTCGCCCTCGATCATTCTACAGTTATAACGTGATTGGGCAGGCACGCTGTTTATATTGTGGGAAAGCGGACGTGAAAACAGGCTGTCGACACGTCACTCAGGTCCGCATGGAGCTGGAGGGGGCATGGCCTCCAGCTCCGCCTGAATTTCAGGAGATTTTCGGGAGAAAATTTGTCCCGGGAGGTTTTCAGGAGAGGCGCTGAATTTCGGGCGTATCCCGGAAAATCCAGGAGGTTTGGCAAGTATGGAGGTCAGTACATGCTTTTTCCCTTTTGGGCTATTTATCCTACATTTAGGCTACTGCTTGTAGTGTATGGAACATGCACTGTATTGTGTGAAATGTAGGGCAGACTATAATAATAATAATAATAATAATATATAAATCAACGCCCCGGTAATTGATGATTGTGGGTGTGTGTGTGTGTGTGTGTGTGTGTGTGTGTGTGTGTGTGTGTATATTGCTCATTTTGCTATATATCTGTCTGTCTTATCTATATCTATCTCGATTTATCTATCTATCTATCTATGTATCTATCTATATATCTCTATCTTTCTATATCCATCTCTATCTATCTATCTATCTATCTATATATACAGTATATATATATATATATATATATATATATATATATATATATATATATATATATATATATATATATATATATATATCTTTATCTATCTATCTATGATATTAATGTAACATTAGACAATAGCAGTGAGGGAACTTGTCACACTTAAGAAGAAATAGGCCACCATCAGAGTGTTTTGGAGCATTCATAGATTTTGTTCTTACCTACGAACAAATCCCAGCTAAGAAAACATTGGTGAATACAAAAATATCCTTTGTAAGTGGGCCTAAGAACAAAATTTGTTCTTAAGAATGGTTGCTGAATGGGGCCCAGTATTATCATTGAAAATATAATATATATTTCTAGAACATGCATGCAAAAAAATCAGAAAAACATTTCCCATTTGGCAACGCTATCCTGAAGAAACGCTCAATGGGGTAATGTACTTCCGGTGTTGTGACCTCTGTTTACGATTTGTCGTATCCAAAATATACTTTCTCGCTGGCTACTATTAAATACTCTAGAACATGGGTGTCAAACTCAATTTAGCTCAGGGGCCGCATGGAAGAAAATATGTGCACACGCGGGTCGCACTATTAAAATCATGGCATTAAAACTAAAAAATAAAGACAACTAGGGATGTCCAATAATGGCTTTTTGTCGATATCCGATATTCCGATATTGTCCAACTCTTTAATTACCGATACCGATATCAACCGATACCGATATCAACCGATACCGATATATACAGTTGTGGAATTAACACATTATTGTGCATAATTTGGACAACCAGGTATGGTGAAGATAAGGTACTTTTAAAAAAATAAAATAATAATAAAATAAGATAAATAAATTAAAAACATTTTCTTGAATAAAAAAGAAAGTAAAACAATATAAAAACAGTTACATTGAAACTAGTAATTAATGAAAATTAGTCAAATTAACTGTTAAAGGTTAGTACTATTAGTGGACCAGCAGCACGCACAATCATGTGTGCTTACGGACTGTATCCCTTGCAGACTGTATTGATATATATTGATATATAATGTAGGAACCAGAATATTAATAACAGAAAGAAACAACCCTTTTGTGTGAATGAGTGTAAATGGGGGTGGAAGGTTTTTTGGGTTGGTGTACTAATTGTAAGTGTATCTTGTGTTTTTTAAGTTGATTTAATAAAAAAAAAAAAAAAAAATTAAAAAAATGATACCAATAATTAAAAAAACGATAGCGATAATTTCCGATAATACATTTTAACGCATTTATCGGCCGATAATATCGGCAGGCCGATATTATCGGACATCTCTAAAGACAACTTTAGGTTGTTTTCATTGTCTTACTTTGGCCAAAAATAGAACAAACACATTCTGAAACTATTGCAATAAAAATATAGAAAAGGCAGCGGTAAAGTTTAGATCCATGAAGGAAAGAAGAAAGTGAATGATTGTTTATAACTGAATAAATTCACATATGCATAAACCTGTGTTTTCTCTTGTATTATTTTTTAAAATAATTTAAGTAATGTTTCTGACAACGTTTTTCCAAAACACAATATAGAATGTAAGATACAACAGGATAATGCATACATTTATCATTTGTTTTCAAAACGGTTACAAAAAGGTGGGACCCCAAAAATTTACTGTGGGACCACGTTTTTATGACTTGATGGGGTCCCTGGGACTCTATTTTGTAAACATCCCTAGCACCAACACTGATGGAGTAGTTGTGCGTGCAAAACAGCAGCAGGCGGCTGTGGCCTGCGGGCCGGTTCTAATGCTAATCAAATATCCATAGATCATTCATTCGACGGCCGGAACTGGCCCGCGGGCCTTGACTTTGACACCCTGTTATTAGAACTTCAACTGGTTCGGAACTAACAGTGTTCGGATTGTAATCATCCAAATATGATTAGCAGCAAAGAAGACCGTCGTCAACATTGTGGCTCGGAGTGAACAGAGGGGACAATATATACGCTAGCTCGCTGGTTAGCTACCTAGCTGCCTTGTTTTGGTGCTCCTGGTCATCTTCCCATTCTGTAATTCAGTGCGGCGTTTAGGCAATAGGAACAGCAAACTTTTGGCTGAAGCGAGCATTCAACACATTTTGTTTAAATCTTCTTTTTCATTGATATTTCATTTTTTTTTAAATGAGGAGGTAATATTTTGGATGTTTAAAAACACGGATTTCCGAATGTCACATGCCTAAGTGCTAACATTGCAGTCGCATTTGAACAGCAACATTGTGCTAAGTCAGCCTCTTCGGGGAGGTGGGATGTGGTGGGGGGGAGGGTCTAGGGTTGTAGTTGCATGGAGGTGTTATTTTAATGCAGTTTTGAAGGAGGGTAGAGATGCACTTTCTTTTACACCTGTTGGGAGTGCATTCCATATTGATGTGGCATAGAAGGAGAATGAGTTAAGACCTTTGTTAGATCGAAATCTGGGTTTGACGTGGTTTATGGAGCTCCCCAATTTACGTGGCTCACCTACAGTAGCGTCTTTTTTCAATCATCTTTGTTGTAGCGGTGTAGCGTGCAAGGACGGTAGTGTAAGAAGTGTCAAAAGATCTGTTTTAATGACATTCAGACTTTACTTAAATCAATAATGGAGCAGCATCTCCTCATCCGTGGCTCACTAGTGCAATAACAACGTCGGAAATGCGTCCCGTGAAAAAACGTCCAAGCGGAACTCTCTAATAGCTAAGGTTCCTTGGGTGAATAATGTACACTTACTACACCGGTATGTTTTGGCGCTTTCATGGCGAGAGTTTACTGACAGATATAAGTAAGAACTTTTCACTGCGTTATATTATAAATAATTGAATATGAACATACTTGCCAACCCTCCCGAATTTTCGGGGAGACTCCCGAAATTCAGCGTCTCTCCCAAAAACCTCCCGGGACAAATATTCTCCCGGAAATCTCCCGATTTACAGCCGTAGCTGGAGGCCACGCCCCCTCCAGCTCCATGCACACCTGAGTGACGTGTCGACAGCCTATTCTCACGTCCACTTCCCCACGATATAAACAGCGTGCCTGCCCAATCACGTTATAACATATACGGTTTTTAGAGAGTGCACAACTACACACACAACAAGGAGACAAGCAGAAGAACGAGGAAGATACAGCCATGGCGACGCCGACGACGAGTAAGATGAAGAAATACGCTTGTAAAGTTCCAAAATGAATGGAAACAAGAATTTCAGTTTATCCAGGACAGTTCGAAGGGGAAGGGGTATGCTGCCTGTAAATTTTGTAGATCAGACTTCTCCATTGAACACGGTGGCTGAACGGATACACTCACTCAAGAACAGTCAGCGAAGCACATAGCGGCGGCAACGCAGCACCGGTCACAGCCCAGTATTATTACGGGCCACCTCGCTAAATGGAGTCCCGAGGGTGTAATTTATGCCGAGACAAAGATGGCAATGCTGATAGATGGAAGCAACATCCCGTTCTCATTTGCGGATGTCTACAACAAATCCGTGAAGGATATGTTCCAGGATTCAGAGATCGCTCGCCAGTACGCAAATGGCAGAACAAAGGCTACTCAAATAGTGAAAGGTAAGCGTTGTTTTGTTTTTTTTTGTAAGCAGCAAGCACGGTACAGTTAGTAGAACAACTGTGTTTTCATAACTGTGTATTTGATCAAGTCTTTCAAGTAAAACAATGAGTAGATTAGTGTTTTGTGTGTGTATATGTGTAAATAAATGAACACTGAAATTCAAGTATTTATTTTATTACATATATACATATATATTATAAAATAAATATATATATGTAGCTAGAAGTCACTGAAAGTCAAGTATTTCTTATATATATATATATATATATATATATATATATATATGTCTTAATAAGGTTATCCAAAAAATAGTGCTCGATACCGTAGTAGAGCGCAATATATGTATGTGTGGGAAAAAAATCACAAGACTATTTCATCTCTACAGGCCTGTTTCATGAGGGGGGGTTCCCTCAATCATCAGGAGATTTCTCAGGAGAAATCTCCTGATGATTGAGGGAACCCCCCCTCATGAAACAGGCCTGTAGAGATGAAATAGTCTTGTGATTTTTTTCCCACACATACATATATATATATATATATATATATATGAAATACTTAACTTGGTGAATTCTAGCTGTAAATATACTCCTCCCCTCTTAACCATGCCCCCGCCCCACCCCCGACTACGTTCAAACTGATGAACATCAATTTTTTTTGCAAATAATCATTAACTTTAGAATTTGATGCCAGCAACACGTGACAAATAAGTTGGGAAAGGTGGCAATAAAGACTGATAAAGTTGAGGAATGCTCATCAAACACTTAGTTGGAACATCCCACAGGTGAACAGGCACATTGGGAACAGGTGGGTGCCATGATTGGGTATAAAAGCAGCTTCCATGAAATGCTCAGTCATTCACAAACAAGGATGGGGCGAGGGTCACCACTTTGTCAACAAATGCGTGGGCAAATTGTTGAACAGTTTAAGAAAAACCTTTCTCAACATGCTATTGAAAGGAATTTAGGGATTTCACCATCTACGGTCCGTAATATCATCAAAGGTTCAGAGAATCTGGAGAAATCACTGCACGTAAGCAGCTAAGCCCGTGACCTTCGATCCCTCAGGCTGTACTGCATCAACAAGCGACATCAGTGTGTAAAGGATATCACCACATGGGCTCAGGAACACTTCAGAAACCCACTGTCAGTAACTACAGTTGTTCGCTACATCTGTAAGCGCAAATTAAAACTCTCATATGTAAGGCAAAAACAGTTTATCAACAACACCCAGAAACGCCGTCGGCTTCGCTGGGCCTGAGCTCATCTAAGATGGACTGATACAAAGTGGAAAAGTGTTCTGTGGTCTGACGAGTCCACATTTCAAATTGTTTTTGGAAAATGTGGACGTCGTGTCCTCCGGACCAAAGAGGAAAAGAACCATTCGGATTGTTATAGGCGCAAAGTTGAAAAGCCAGCATCTGTGATGGTATGGGGGTGTATTAGTGCCCAAGAAATGGGTAACTTACATGTCTGTGAAGGTGTCATTAATGCTGAAAGGTACATACAGGTTTTGGAGCAACATATGTTGCCATCCAAGCAACGTTACCATGGACGCCCCTGCTTATTTCAGCAAGACAATGCCAAGCCACGTGTTACATCAACGTGGCTTCATAGTAAAAGAGTGCGGGTACTAGACTGGCCTGCTTGTAGTCCAGACCTGTCTCCCATTGAAAATGTGTGGCGCATTATGAAGCCTAAAATACCACAACGGAGACCCCCAGACTGTTGAACAACTTAAGCTGTACATCAAGCAAGAATGGGAAATAATTCCATCTGAGAAGCTTAAAAAATGTGTCTCTTCAGTTCCCAAACGTTTACTGAGTGTTGTTAATAGGAAAGGCCATGTAACACAGTGGTGAACATGCCCTTTCCCAACTACTTTGGCACGTGGGGCGGTATAGCTCGGTTGGTAGAGCGGCCGTGCCATCAACTTGAGGGTTGCAGGTTCGATCCCCGCTTCCGCCATCCTAGTCACTGCCGTTGTGTCCTTGGGCAAGACACTTTACCCACCTGCTCCCAGTGCCACCCACACTGGTTTAAAAATGTAACTTAGATATTGGGTTTCACTATGTAAAGCGCTTTGAGTCACTTGAGAAAAAGCGCTATATAAATATAATTCACTTCACTTCACACGTGTTGCAGCCATGAAATTCTAAGTTAATTATTATTTGCAAAAAAAAATAAATGAGTTTGGACATCAAATATCTTGTCTTTATAGTGCATTCAATTGAATATGGGTTGAAAAGGATTTGCAAATCATTGTATTCCGTTTATATTTACATCTAACACAATTTCCCAACTCATATGGAAACGGGGTTTGTACACAACAGAATACTTGTCACAGTCATGACCCTGTTAGTTTTTTCCACTGGCAAGCATGTCTGGTGACATGCAATGCTTATTGTAAATCCAACTGGCACAAAGGCTGAGCTGCTGTCTGCTGTGATGACTAGATCCAAGATGGCAGACTATAAATTGGCTTAAGCCCATCAGTGTTTCACGGCTTAGTTCTCGCAGTGCGGAGTCTGTGGCGGCAGCCCTGGCAGTGCCAAATGGCTTCACCCTGCATCTAATCCCGCTATCAGGAGAATAAAGACAGGGATGTCCAGCAGTCATGGAGTATGCTGCTTAACAATGACTGAGTGCTACTTGTAAGGACACAAGTCGGCGTGCGCTACCTCATCTAAGTGAACCAGGGTGATGTGGTAATTGGTGTCGACTAGATTCAGGAATAAGCTGCTTAAATTTAGAATCAATTAAACAAATTGAAGGAGAATTATATGCAATAGGAACTTGTTGTGATTATCTTTCTCTGGATTAAACTGTTGGGGGAAAAAAAAGCTGGTTAGATGTTTGTTGCAGTGTAGTAAACACACATTTTCATGCTGCAATAATGCTGTAAGCTGCTTTCATTCTTAGTCAACCGCAGGCTCAGATGCATGCCCACACACAGCTTTTGGATAGTCCGTGCATCGCCAGCATAATAGTAACGACGAGCCCTAATGCCCCAGGAGGGGTTCTGCAGAATGTTCACAATTCTAAACATTGACATGAGACGTTAAGAACTGACGCGCAAATGCACGTTGATTCCGCACGTGCACAAAAACAAACACGATTGACACTGACTTGCACAAAATCCAGTATTTGCACTTTGGAAGGGCTAATTACTTTTGTGAGCTGCCACTTTAATGATAACTCAAGCAAAGCTGACACATACCTTGAAAGCAAAAAGGTGGAATGTAAAGAGAAAACATGTTTATTCTGAGTGATGCGGCACCTGAACACATGGCAGATTGTAGCCTTAATGAACAGGATTGTATCTCATAAGCCAGGGCCTAAAAAGTGTGGCTGCGACACATCTAATCCTTGCTCACACTTTTGAAAACTAAAGCACAAGCTACATAGTGTCTGATATTATTGGTATGTGCAAACATAATTAGGAAGTAAAGATCTGATAAGAAGTACTTACTAAGTCTCGAGTCATTCTACATCATCCAGTGTATGGGGGGACAGCTAAAATTCCATAGACAAATCTTGGGACGGGACAATCAAGAGGAGTATTCCAACTTCTCTCTCTGAACTAACACATCTGACATGCCGTTCCTGCTCCACCTCACTGGCCTGCCCCCTTTCCAACACGCCTCCCGCCCGCCCTTCCGCTGGGACACCCTATAGGGGGTGGCAAGACAGTCGCTCAAGTGACATATGTCGCCAAAGCCTCTCACTCGGGGAAAGAGGCTCTCTGAGCCTGTGACAATGACTGGGACAAAGCATGCACTGCGGGGGCTTCTCAGCGAGTATGAAAGAGGAAGTACAAGCATTTATTTCCCTACTTTTTTCCTTTTTTTTATATATATATATATATCCAGATCCTTCCACAAACTATGCACGGCCATTCACACCGACTTCACGATTTCAATGCAATGTGTCTGAGCTCCATTGAAGGAGAAGGGAGTCATCCTCTTTTGGAAGATCAGAGCTTTTGTGGGAGGGAACTCTCTTTGCCTTGACCTGCTCCAGGCTACTTGTACAGTAACTAGAGGAATGGGAGCACATAACTCAAATAGAAATGATGTTGTTGTGCCTTGGTACTTTTTGTAGTCTATCTCGACTCTTAAGCATATTAACACCAACATTATCTCATGACCCGAATACAAGACGACCCTGAACATCAGACAGGACCTCTTTTTAAGACCTTTTTTATGAAAACTAATTTTTTTTTTTCAGTATCAGTGAAATGATGCATAAAAAGAACTTGATCATTGACACTGACACCTTAACTCCTCCTTAACTTGCGAGATCTTTGAAAAGCTCTGACTTGCTTGTGTAGAAGTGGTTTAAATACAGTATTTTATGCCTTGAACATACAGTATAAACTTTGAATATAAGATATGTCTTTTTCATACATTGTCCTCAGGAAAACATGTTTTATATTCAATGCAGTAGTTAATTAAATTTGAAACTTTAACACTGAATAGCACCAAGGCCGAAACATACAGTACAGGCCAAAAGTTTGGACACACTTTCTCATTTCAATGTGTTTTCTTTATTTTCATGACTATTTACATTGTAGATTGTCACTGAAGGCATCAAAACTATGACACCTGTGAAGTAAAAACCCTTTCAGGTGACTACCTCTTGAAGCTCATCGAGAGAATGCCAAGAGTGTGCAAAACAATAATCACAGCTAAGGGTGGCTATTTTGAAGAAACTAGAATATATAACATGTTCTGAGTTTTTTAACCTTTTTTTGTTAAGTACATAACTCCACATGTGTTTGTTCATAGTTTTGATGCCTTCAGTGACACTCTACAATGTAAATAGTCATGAAAATAAAGAAAACGCATTGAATGAGAAGGTGTGTCCAAACTTTTGGCCTGTACTGTATATATATATATATACATATATATTTTTTTTACATGATTACGGCTGGCAGTTCCACCCCGGCCCTGTATGTGGTAGCATTGCATGTTAAATGTCTGTTGGATCTGTTGGGTCACTGCCCCATTTGGCCCCAATGTAAGCAGAACAAAACAGTGAGAAGTCCAACTAATTTCATAAATATGCAACTTTATTAAACTGTTTCTTTCCAAGTTTTTTTTAGATTTGGGGAAAATTGGGTGTTTTTGTGTAAGCCGAAAAACTAACTAAGGTTTGTATTTTAAATAAAAACATTTAATCGTTTAAATAAAAAATGGTCTTGGTCTTGGTGACATTAGGTTGACATTGAAATATTACATTGTTGCAACAAGCTATAGATTTTGAGCACAAACGTTTGATATTGAATAGAGCCAAACACAATATTCTCATCGCAGAAAGTGTTCAAAAACAGACTATCGTCACTTCAAAAGGACCTGTTGCTGATTGAAGTGTGCTTAGCTTCTGTAAAGGCAGAGAAAACAACTTAGAGCCGAGCCCATCAGACCTGCATGACCACTCACAGCCTGACATGCCCTGTAGACGTGTGTGCACGTGCAAAAAAAAAAACAGCCTGTGACGTAAAAGCTGCAACCTCGCCAAACCTATGTTATGAATACAATTCACCTGGAATACAAAAAAAGAAGAAACAAAACCAAGTGGATACCATTTTAAAAATGTAATTACCACAGAATATACCTGTATAGGCTACAGTGTTGTCATAATTGGAGGATAAGACGGGGGTTGTATGTGTTTGTTTAGTTTGAGTCCTACCTGTACTGCATTTGCAGTAACTCTATATTCATGAAAGCAAAGTGTGTAAAGGATGTTGACTCGGTCTGTGTCAGTTGGAAAGAAGTATTTGCATTTTACATATGCTACACACCATATTGATCTTTCATTAAGTACACCTGCAACAGCTCTGCAAACTACACTGCGTCATAATGAGACAGGTTTCTAATGCAATTTGTATCTCATTTAGCTGTAAAAAGGGGTGCAATTGACTGTCCTTGATCATTTTTTTAAAAACATTTATTCTTTTTTAAAGACATTTGATGCAATGTTTACCAGTTACCATACATGGAAGTTGTTATTTTGTGGAAATATTGTGATTAGAGATGTCCGATATTATCGGCCGATAAATGCGTTAAAATGTAATATCGGAAATTATCGGTATCGTTTTTTTTATTATCGGTATCGTTTTTTGTTTTTTTTTGTTTTTCGTTTTTTATTAAATCAACATTAAAAAACAAAATATACACTTACAATTAGTGCACCAACCCAAAAAACCTCCCTCCCCCATTTACACTCATTCACACTCATTCACACAAAATGGTTGTTTCTTTCCGTTATTATACGGGGGAACATCTAAGACAGACAATAAAAAAGTTAAAGGGGCGTTTTGCAAATTGCTCGCAGTTACATTATTCAAACCAAAAAATATAACAAAAACACAATCAGCTAGTTTGTTTTACTATATATGGTTTAACAGAACATATCTTTTTTAAAGGCCTACTGAAATGTGATTTTCTTATTTAAACGGGGATAGCAGGTCCATTCTATGTGTCATACTTGATCATTTTGCGATATTGCCATATTTTTGCTGAAAGGATTTAATAGAGAACATCGACGATAAAGTTTGCAACTTTTGGTCGCTGATAAAAAAGCCTTGCCTGTACCGGAAGTAGCAGACAAGTAGCGTGACGTCAGAGGTTGTGGAGCTCCTCACATCTGCACATTGTTTACAATCATGGCCACCAGCAGCGAGAGCGATTCGGACCGAGAAAGCGACAATTCCCCCATTAATTTGAGCGAGGATGAAAGATTTGTGGATGAGGAAAGTGAGAGTGAAGGACTAGAGGGCAGTGGGAGCGATTCGAATAGGGAAGATGCTGTGAGAGGCGGGTGGGACCTGATATTCAGCTGGGAATGACTAAAACAGAAAATAAACACAAGACATATACTCTATTAGCCACAACACAACCAGGCTTATATTTAATATGCCACAAATTAATACCGCATAACAAACACCTCCCCCCTCCCGTCCATATAACCCGCCAATACAACTCAAACACCTGCACAACACACTCAATCCCACAGCCCAAAGTACCGTTCACCTCCCCAAAGTTCATACAGCACATATATTTCCCCAAAGTCCCCAAAGTTACGTACGTAATATGCACATAGCGGCATGCACGTACGGGCAAGCAATCAAATGTTTGGAAGCCGCAGCTGCATACGTACTCACGGTACCGCGTCTGCGCATCCAACTCAAAGTCCTCCTGGTAAGAGTCTCTATTGTCCCAGTTCTCCACAGGCCAATGGTAAAGCTTGACTGTCATCTTCCGGGAATGTAAACAATGAAAGACCGGCTGTGTTTGTGTTGCTGCAGCCGCCCGTAATACACCGCTTCCCACCTACCGCTTTCTTCTTTGCTGTCTCCATTGTTCATTGAACAAATTGCAAAAGATTCACCAACACAGATGTCCGGAATACTGTGGAATTTTGCGATGAAAACAGACGACTTAATAGCTGGCCACCATGCTGTCCCAAAATGTCCTCTTCAATCCGTGACGTCACGCGCTGACGTCATCATACCGAGACGTTTTCAGCAGGATATTTCGCGCACAATTTAAAATTGCACTTTAGTAAGCTAACCCGGCCGTATTGGCATGTGTTGCAATGTTAAGATTTCATCATTGATATATAAACTATCAGACTGCGTGGTCGGTAGTAGTGGGTTTCAGTAGGCCTTTAAGTACCTCTTTTTTTTCAAAATGACTTTATCGTATTGGCCTGAGGAATTTTTCTGACATTCAGACTGTCATTTATGGTGTCTTGTACACACATGGAGTGGGTGCACATAAACACAAGCAGTCTGAGAGAAGCAACTAATAATTTACGGTCATGTTGTTGTTACGATAGAATATACATTCAGATAATGTCAGCATCTAAACTTCGCAAAATTGCGATCATTATTTGTGTATACATTGTTGCAGTTAATTTATTGAATTTTCCAGGTTTATAAGCATCACATGCCGCCAATAATTTGTGTCTCGTCACATGAGACCAATGAAATTGCTGAACGGGCCGCAGTGGACCAATGAAATGATTCATATTAAATCAAACACACTCACATGACCATTCAGTCAGCCGTTTAGCGCGTTGGGGACAAAATGCACACAACCCGTCCCCAAATTCCAAGACAATGTTGACCCGGCCATCGAAAAGGGAAACGGGTGCCACACGGAAAGCAAAGCCAACACCACGATTGGGCCCCAAAAGGCCTGACCGCAGCATTCTAAAGATTACATTTGTGAATAAATACAAGTGCCTGGGTAAAAATCTCATGTTTCAATGTGCTTATAAACTTGTGAGGCCAATATAAGTACAAAATAAAATCTGTCCAAAAATTAGGTCGGTGCGGCTTATATTTTGGTACGCTCTATAGCCCAAAAATGTGATTACGTAAGTGTGACGCTGTAAACATTTTGGAAAGTTTGCGCCTTGAAAGCATCTGTGTAAGGCAGTGGTTCTTAACCTTGTTGGAGGTACCGAACCCCACCAGTTTCATATGCGCATTCACTGAACCCTTCTTTAGTGAAAAATAAAATGTTTTTTTTTTTCAAATTCAAGACAAAGTTATATGTTTTTGGTAACACTTTAGTATGGGGAACATATTCTAGGTAACAAAGACTTAATTTAGAGTTTTTTGGACACTAGGGGAACATATTCTAAGTAACAAAGACTTCATTTAGAGTTATTTGGTTAGGGTTAGGGTTATAATAAGGCCATGCCGAATAAGGCATTAATAAGTCCTTAATAATGACTAGTTATAAGAGCCAATATGTTACTAATGTGCATGTTAATAAGCAACTAATAATTGTGAATATGTTCCCCATACTAAAGTGTTACCATGTTTTATTACTGGTGCACAAAATGAACCGTGCATGAACATCACCTTATTCAAAGAACAAAACCAACAGTGCATAAACTCACAACAAATTACACACCTGCAAATCAGTCTGATTTCTGCTTTTGCCGTATCCATAATACGCCGATAGGGAGAAGTTTTTATTTACATGATGAGTCGGGTGTGTCTTGACCTCCGCTGAACCCCAGAGCCCGACTCACCGAACCCCTAGGGTTCGATCGAACCCAGGTTAAGAACCACTGGCGTAAGGCTTTCAAACAGTTTTTCCAATTCTACTTCAAAGTAGGATTTGTTGAAATCCCCATATGGGTAAAGCAGCCATAACAATTTTAAATAATACAATGTAATACTGGTTATGTTTAAAACACAGTATAACAATGCAATGAGCATTGATGAATATAAATAATGTACTCAGTCATTCAATCAAGCATTAATGTGTAGGAAAAGAGTTATTGCATACATTATTGCAAGTGTCAGACGCGTGAACATGCATAAACACAGCCATCCATGAAAGGAAGGCGCCAAGACAGCTCAACACTGACATGACGAAAAAAATTCCAGACACCCACATACTTTGAACTGAGAGAGAAGAAGTCGCCCATCCTCACACTCTAACTCTTCTCGTGAACAAAAGCTGTCATCTTTTCCTCCGGCTATAGGGAAGGAAGACTAGCTGGGCTAAAAGTGCAGGTTGTTAAAGATGAGTAAAGATCCATAAAGAATAACACACAATTGTGTGGCCTAGATGTCCAATTTAAATACTAGAACTCATGTCCACTCGTGCTGAGGAAGCATAGAATAACAACACATTCAGTGCTATGAAAACGGAAAACAAGTGTATTGTCTGCATCAGTCATGGAGGGCATCAAAATATTTCCTAATGTGTGTTGTAAAGCTTGAATAGTTATTATGTCCATCAATGCATTGATGTTCTCCTACTTATCCTGTTCAGGGTGAGAACAATTCACACACTGGACTGGTCGCCAGTCAATCAAATGGCACATAGAGTTTCCTTTGTGCAAAAATCCAATTTATTCCCTGACAAGATCCCAATCTCCAAAATAATCTGTGACCAGTCTTGAGTCCAAGACTACTGGTGGGGTGTAACTTTTTTACTCTAGAGTGGATTGCTCATCATCAATACATCTTTCAGCAGTCATTAAATTGGACAGTGACAGTGACAGTGTTCTTGATATTTCAGTTGCTTAACAAAATATGAAAACAAGCCAGTCTTTTGAACGGCTCTTTGACAGGAACGGCCCCTCAAGATCTGGCTTCCTTCAAAGAGCCATAAATCCCATCTCTACTCCAGAGAAGACTAAAACACAATAGGTCCTCTCAACCCAAGTTCAACTGTCTTACTCTGGTCCTTAGTCTTTTTTGGAGTAAGACAGTTGCATGATTGTATATTTTTGAGTCTAATTACAAACCTGTGTGACAACCCTGTTTTCCCTAAAACTACACTAGTTAATCCCATAGACCCTCTTTGATTGATAGTTTCAAAATCATTGTGAGAAAAATATGTTAAAGTTTAGACTGACTTTCCAGAAAGGGACTTACCTCAAGTAATAAAATGTTTAGATCTCTTATCTGTGAGCTGAATTTGCATTATTCTTTGTCAGTGTTGTCGAATGTGCGCCGTCTCTGTTTTCAAATCCCCAAGCTTGTAATCATCGCTGGAATTCACACAAACGGCTCACACTGACTGACATCCAAACCTGCACTTCCAGTATTATGTGAAAAGCACATTTACACTACACTGTACTGCACCATTTAAATGCGACAGATACTATAAATTTGTTTCCGCAACACAATTACTGAATACCACATATTTGTATTTAATCTTTAAATGTAAATACCGGTACTTTAAGAGTAAAGCATATGTGCATCGTTATGTGCAACTTAATTGGGGCCCCTACTTTCCCGCAAAGTACTCAGAAAAGTTACCACAAACAGGCTCTGGGCTGGCATGCAAACTGTTGGCACGCAATTGCACCCTCTTATTTCGAATTCCAAAACACAGATGTTTGCTGTAAGCTCTCTGCTGCAAGAAACCTTTTTGTAGACATTATTCATGTGAACTTGCACTCCCGTTCGGTAAAACGTTGGTGCTCTTGGATTTGATAGCAACTTTCAATCTTTCAAATAATTTTTGAAAAAATAATCTTGTTGTTAATTTTATAGTGAGTTAGCTCAGTTCTACATATTATAAAAGTCTCAAATCATATAGTCTATAATTAAAAAAATCTAACCAAGATTACATTGTGCTCGATAATGAACTAACGACAAAATCATCTTGATTTTACACATACTACACAAGAGCGAATGAAGCGCATACTTAATCAACAGCCATACATGTCACACTAAGGGTGGCCGTATGAACAACGCCAACACTTTCATAAACATTTGCCATATAGTGAAACCACACTAAACAACAACGACAAACACATTTTGGAAGATTATTTGCACCGCAACATAACATAAACGCTATAGAACAAATTCCCAGAATTCCCTGCGGCACCAACTCTTCCGGGACGTTACAATACAAACAAATGCCATGGGTGGATCTACGCCTAACATCCACTGTAATGATATCACGTACAATAGCGTATCTAGTCGATACTACTATCATTACATCTATATTTTTTTAACATCACAAAATCTTCTTTAATTTTTTCTAAATGTATATTATGTTTTTAACTCAGGAAATATGTCCCTGGACACATGAGGACTTTGAATATGACCAATGTCTGATCCTGTAACTACTTGGTATCGGTTTGATACCCAAATTTGTGGTATCATCCAAAACTAATGTAAAGTACAAACCCCGTTTCCATATAAGTTGGGAAATTGTGTTAGATGTAAATATAAACCGAATACAATGATTTGCAAATCTTTTTCAACCCATATTCAGTTGAATATGCTACAAAGACAACATATTAGATGTTCAAACTTATAAAAACATTTTTGCAAATATTCATTAACTTTAGAATTTGATGCCAGCAACACGTGACAAAGAAGTTGGGAAAGGTGGCAATAAATACTGATAAAGTTGAGGGATGCTCATCAAACACTTATTTGGAACATCCCACAGGTGAACAGGCAAATTGGGAACAGGTGGGTGCCATGATTGGGTATAAAAGTAGATTCAATGAAATGCTCAGTCATTCACAAACAAGGATGGGGCGAGGGTCACCACTTTGTCAACAAATGCGTGAGCAAATTGTTGAACAGTTTAAGAAAAAACTTTCTCAACCACTTATTGCAAGGAATTTAGGGATTTCACCATCTACGGTCCGTAATATCATCAAAGGGTTCAGAAAATCACTGCACGTAAGCAGCTAAACCCGTGACCTTCGATCCCTCAGGCTGTACTGCATCAACAAGCGACATCAGTGTGTAAAGGATATCACCATATGGGCTCAGGAACACTTCAGAAACCCACTGTCAGTAACGACTGTTGGTCGCTACATCTGTAAGTGCAAGTTAAAACTCTCTTATGCAAGGCGAAAACCGTTTATCAACAACACCCAGAAACGCCGTCGGCTTCGCTGGGCCTGAGCTCATCTAAGATGGACTGATACAAAGTGGAAAAGTGTTCTGTGGTCTGACAAGTCCACATTTCAAATTGTTTTTGGAAACTGTGGATGTTGTGTCCTCCGGACCAAAGAGGAAAAGCACCATCCAGATTGTTATAGGCGCAAATGTTACGGCTCAGACTCCTGCCAACGTCGTTCATCCATCTGTGCGCTCCAGTGAGTGCACCTCGGGACACGCCCACGGCCGCGCTCTGCCAGGGACGCGCCGCGCGCGTCTCCACCCAGCAGAAGCCGCCAGCTGCAATCATTTGCCGGCAATCGGCACACCTGCCTGTGATGATCAAGCGGTCTTCTTAAGCCTGGACAACCTGCGGTCGCTCGCCGGAGTATAGTCTTCTTACCCTTGTAAGCATCCCGTGTCTGGCTTCCATCCCGCGAACTCGCGCCTCCCCTGTGACTTCCGTGTTTCCGTTGTGTTCTGATGTTCCTGTTGTCTTCCTGTAGCGCTTCCCGTGTTCTTCCGTGATCCCCTGTTGTTTCCCCTACCTCCCGGACTGCCCTTTTGGATTCTCGACCTCCCGCTTGGAAACGGATCTTGCCTCTTCTCTCCTGCCCTGGATCATCTGCCTGCCCAATGGACTGTCTTCCTGCCTTGTTCCTCCTCTCGCCCAACACAACACTTGGTAACTCACACTACAGCTAATCACACACATAGTCACACATCACATACACTTTTGGATCTAGTTCACACTCCATTTCCTTAGTTTATATTTGTATTGTTTGATTATTATATATATATATATATATATATATATATATATATATATATATATATATATATATACATATATGGTTAATATATATAATAAATCCTTGTACATAACACCCTCTGGTGTCTGTCGCCGTCACCTCCCCTTAGTCCAACCATTACAGTATACTCCGGCCAATTGATTAGGGACCTGACGGCACAGTTCCTTAGCCCCGCCCCCAGTGACTTCAACCCGCCCCCAGTAAAAAAAGAAAAGAAAAAAAAAAGACATTTCTGGGTTTTTTTTTTGGTTTTTTTCCTTTTTGCCCCTCTCAGGATGTCTTTTTCTTTTCAATCCACCCTGGACAATTTTTCTAGCCCACCTCAGCAAAATCTTGGACTGTTTAGCAGTGCTGTAGGGATGGAAGAATTTACCCGCCGCCTGGCCACCCACCTCCCACCCTTAGTGACTGTCCCTCAGTCAGCTGGAAGCGCCTGGCATCCGCGTTCGGAGGGGGGGGATAGTACTAGTCTCTTCCATTTTAGCACTGGTGGCTGTGCTGGTGTGGTGGCGCAGCTGCACCCAGACAGGCTACCCACTGCCAGACAAATTCCACCTCTCTTCTGTTTTTCCCAGCCGCAGCCACCAGTCCCCCGGCTAGCCTCCGAGCTAGCACCAGACTCCCGGCTAGCCTCCGAGCTAGCACCAGACCCCCGGCTAGCCTCCGAGCTAGCACCAGTCCCTCGGCTAGCCTCCGAGCTAGCACCAGTCCCTCGGCTAGCGTCCGAGCTGGCACCAGTCCCTCGGCTAGCGTCCGAGCTGGCACCAGTCCCTCGGCTAGCGTCCGAGCTGGCACCAGTCCCTCGGCTAGCGTCCGAGCTGGCACCAGTCCCTCGGCTAGCGTCCGAGCTGGCACCAGTCCCTCGGCTAGCGTCCGAGCTGGCACCAGCCCGTCGGCTAGCGTCCGAGCTAGCACCAGCCCCTCGGCTAGCGTCCGAGCTAGCACCAGCCCCTCGGCTAGCGTCCGAGCTAGCACCAGCCCCTCGGCTAGCGTCAGAGCTAGCACCAGCCCCTCGGCTAGCGTCAGAGCTAGCACCAGCTCCCAGGCTGGCCCCCGCGTCTCCACCAGCTCCCAGGCTGGCCCCCGCGTCTCCACCAGCTCCCAGGCTGGCCCTGACCTCTGCACCTCGGCCAGCAGCGCCGACCTCTGCACCTCGGCCAGCAGCGCCGACCTCTGCACTTCGGCCTGCTCCGCTGACCTCTACACCTCGGCCTGCTCCGCCGACCTCTGCACCTCGGCCTGCTCCGCCGACCTCTGCACCTTGGCCTGCTCCTCAGCTGTCCTCCTCGTGTCCGGCTTTGACGTCTGCTGCTTCCACGCCTCAGACGACATCCGCTGCTGCTTCCACGCCTCCGACGTCATCCTCTTCGCCTCCGACGTCTCCTTCTCGTTTCCGGCGAGACGCACCATGGTGCCACTTGCGTCCGCCTTCCCGACGGCCAAGATGGTGGTCATTCCTTGGTCGCCCGCCTCGCCATCTTCAGCGGCGTTCTACTCGCCGCCGCCACCAGACTCGTCCCCGGTGGATTCGGGGACACTTGGGCCGGCGACCCACCACCAGTTTGCCCCTCCGCCCTCCCATGATGTTTGTTCCTGTGCTTTTTGTGGTTCAACCTGTAGGACATCTGGGAGCTGTCCATAAGGAGGGGGGTACTGTTACGGCTCAGACTCCTGCCAACGCCGTTCATCCATCTGTGCGCTCCAGTGAGTGCACCTCGGGACACGCCCACGGCCGCGCTCAGCCAGGGACGCGCCGCGCGCGTCTCCGCCCAGCAGAAGCCGCCAGCTGCAATCATTTGCCGGCAATCGGCACACCTGCCTGTGATGATCAAGCGGCCTTCTTAAGCCTGGACAACCTGCGGTCGCTCGCCGGAGTATAGTCTTCTTACCCTTGTAAGCATCCCGTGTCTGGCTTCCATCCCGCGAACTTGCGCCTCCCCTGTGACTTCCGTGTTTCCGTTGTGTTCTGATGTTCCTGTTGTCTTCCTGCAGCGCTTCCCGTGTTCTTCCGTGATCCCCTGTTGTTTCCCCTACCTCCCGGACTGCCCTTTTGGATTCTCGACCTCCCGCTTAGAAACGGATCTTGCCTCTTCTCTCCTGCCCTGGATCATCTGCCTGCCCAATGGACTGTCTTCCTGCCTTGTTCCTCCTCTCGCCCAACACAACACTTGGTAACTCACACTACAGCTAATCACACACATAGCCACACATCACATACACTTTTGGATCTAGTTCACACTCCATTTCCTTAGTTTATATTTGTATTGTTTGATTATTATATATATATATATATATATATATACATATATGGTTAATATATATAATAAATCCTTTCACCCTCTGGTGTCTGTCGCTGTCACCTCCCCTTAGTCCAACCATTACAGCAAAGTTGAAAAGCCAGCATCTGTGATGGTATAGGGGTAACTTACACATCTGTGAAGGCGCCATTAATGCTGAAAGGTACATACAGGGTTTGGAGCAACATATGTTGCCATCCAAGCAACATTACCATGGACGCCCCTGCTTATTTCAGCAAGACAATGCCAAGCCACGTGTTACATCAACGTGGCTTCATAGTAAAAGAGTGCGGGTACTAGACTGGCCTGCCTGTAGTCCAGACCTGTCTCCCATTGAAAATGTGTGGCGCATTATGAAGCCTAAAATACTACAACAGAGACCCCCGGACTGTTGAACAACTTAAGCTGTACATCAAGCAAGAATGGGAAATAATTCCACCTGAGAAGCTTAAAAAATGTGTCTCCTCAGTTCCCAAATGTTTACTGAGTGTTGTTAAAAGGAAAGGCCATGTAACACAGTGGTGAACATGCCCTTTCCCAACTACTTTGGCACGTGTTGCAGCCATGAAATTCTAAGTTAATTGTTATTTGCAAAAAAAAATAAAGTATATGAGTTTGAACATCAAATGTCTTGTCTTTGTAGTGCATTCAATTGAATATGGGTTGAAAGGGATTTGCAAATCATTGTATTCCGTTTATATTTACATCTAACACAATTTCCCAACTCATATGGAAACGGGGTTTGTACTATACAGCAGAAGAATAAGTGATTATTACATTTTAACAGAAGTGTAGATAGAACATGTTGAAACAGAAAATAACCAGATATTAACTGAATGAACAAGTAGATTAATAATTCATTTTTTACCACTTGTCCTTAATAATTTTGACAAAATAATAGAATGATAAATGACACAATATGTAACTGCATATGTCAGCAGCTAAATTAGGAGCCTTGGTTTGCTTACTTACTACTAAAAGACAAGTTGTCTTGTATGTTCACTATTTTATTTAAGGAAAAAATTGCAATAAGAAACATATGTTTAATGTACCGTAAGATTTTTTTGTTAAAATAAAGCCAATAAGGACATTTTTTGTGGTCCCCTTTATTTAAAAAAGTACAGAAAAGTACGGAAATACTTTTGGTACCGGTACCATAATATTGGTATTGGGACATAACTAATACACACACACCGAGCATCTACTGTCAGAAATGTAGATTGGCGCCTATGGCTCGGTACACTATTAAAAAGCAGCACACCCAGGTGTGTTCGAGTGACCCCGTGCAGGCTTCAAAAGAAAGAAAAGTGTCCACTGCCTGAGTGAGAAGCGTCAAAGCCTTGGCTTTTAGGGGCATCTCCGCAGTGCAGAGACAGTGCAGAGACAGTGTGGAGACAGGCGGTCACACTCAGCTTCCTCCCTTCAAATACCGACCACCTCGTTGTGCCTTCATGTCAGCGCTCCTCATTGTTCATCGCTGATGCAGCCGGTCAAACATGTAAGCGCAGTGCTGTGCTCCAAAGTATCAACTAAGCTGCTAATTACTTCATGGGATAATCTTGAAGGCCTTAAGTGGTATTTAGTTGGCTTGGTGGACCGTTTGAATGTTGAAAAGGACTATTAAAAAGGAGCTGTTCCTGACTACGCATAACATAATGACTTCATGCACCAGTGTGTTTACATTTTCAGCTGGGGAAACAATGACTTCCACATGCAAAGAGCTCATTTCTTCTTCTTATAGTTGTTGATGTGGTTCAAGTTTATTTTGAACATGCGCACAGTTACAATATGATACAGCCCATATTTCACATATGTCCATTGTTCTCATTACAACTTGTCCAAAAAGGAATAGGAAGACGCAAAGCGTATTTAATCCGACTCCTTTTCCACTTCATAGCAATCACTAACACATTTGTTCACTTTCTGTTCTAAAATTGTAACACACTTTAAATAAAAAAAATGATAAATACAACAGTTCTCCTAAATCGGGGGTCGGCAACCCGCGGCTCTAGAGCCGCATGCGGCTCTTTAGCGCCGCCCTAGTGGCTCTCTGGAGCTTTTTCAAAAATGTATGAAAAACGGAAAAAGATGAGGGGGAAAAAAATATTTTTTGTTTTAGTATGTTTTCTGTAGGAGGACAAACATGACACAAACCTCCCTAATTGTTATAAATCACACTGTTTATATTAAACATGCTTCACTGATTCCAGTATTTGGCAAGCGCCGTTTTGTTCTACTAAGTTTGGCGGTCCTTGAACTCACCTTAGTTTGTTTACATATATAATTTTCGCCGACTTCCCAGGACGTGTTTTATCCTTTTTCTGTCTCATTTTGTCTACCAAACTTTTAACTTTGTGCATGAATGCACAAAGGTGAGTTTTGTCGATGTTATTGACTTGTGTGGAGTGCTAATCAGACATATTTGGTCACTGCATGACTGCAAGCTAATCGATGCTAACATGCTATTTAGGCTAGAGATATGTACATATTGCATCATTATGTCTCATTTGTAGCTACATTTGAGGTCATTTAGTTTCCTTTAAGTCCTCTTAATCCAATGTATATCTCATGACACACTATCTGTATGTACTATGGCATTTAATTTTTTGAGGCTCCAGACAAATGTGTTTTTGTATTTTTGGTCCAATATGGCTCTTTCAACATTTTGGGTTGCCGACCCCTGTCCTAAATAAATGGTTGAGTAAGTTGTGAGTCACATAATGAAATGACTAAAGTATCAAACCCTGAGTCATACCAAATACTATACAAATGGGACCCATTCCCTCCCTGCTTGGCACTCAGCATCAACGGTTGGAATTGGGGTTTAAATCACCAAAATGATTCCCGAGCGCGGCCACCGCTACTGCTCACGGCTCCCCTCACCTCCCAGGGGGTGGAACAAGGGGAAGGGTCAAATGCAGAGGGTAATTTCACAACACCCAGTATGTGTGTGACAATCAGTGGTACTTTATCTTTAAAGGGGAACATTATCACAATTTCAGAAGGGTTAAAACCATTAAAAATCAGTTCCCAGTGGCTTATTTTATTTTTCGAAGTTTTTTTCAAAATGTTACCCATCACGCGATATCCCTAAAAAAAGCTTCAAAGAGCCTGATTTTAACCATCGTTATAAACACCCGTCCATTTTCTTGTGACGTCACACAGTGATGCCAACTCAAACAAACATGGCGCATAGAACAGCAAGGTATAGCGACATTAGCTCGGATTCAGACTCGGATTTCAGCGGCTTAAGCGATTCAACAGATTACGCATGTATTGAAACGGATGGTTGTAGTGTGGAGGCAGGTAGCGAAAACGAAATTGAAGAAGAAACTGAAGCTATTGAGCCATATCGGTTTGAACCGTATGCAAGCGAAACCGACGAAAACGACACGACAGCCAGCGACACGGGAGAAAGCGAGGACAAATTCGGTGATCGCCTTCTAACCAACGATTGGTATGTGTTTGTTTGGCATTAAAGGAAACTAACAACTATGAACTAGGTTTACAGCATATGAAATGCATTTGGCAACAACATGTACTTTGAGAGTGCAGACAGCCCAATTTTCATCAATTAATATATTCTGTAGACATACCCTTCCGCTCTCTTTTCCTGAAAGCTGATCTGTCCAGTTTTGGAGTTGATGTCAGCAGGCCAGGGAAGCTAGGGTCGATATTCTTCTCTTGATCATCTTCGGTGGCATAAGGGACGGTGTGAGCCAAGACATCCAGGGGGTTTAGCTCGCTCGTCTGCGGGAACAAACTGCCGCCATTGCTTGCCGTGCTACCGAGGTCCTTTGTCCCTGAATTGCTCACACACTCTGGCAGATTCAATGGGGGTCTGGCGGCAGATTTCTTTGACTTTATTGTTGGAAATGCATCTGCTTTGAGTGTCGCAGGATATCCACACATTCTTGCCATCTCTGTCGTAGCATAGCTTTCGTCGGTAAAGTGTGAAGAACAAACGTCCAATTTCTTGCCACTTTCGTATCTTTGGGCCACTGGTGCAACTTGAATCCGTCCCTGTTCGTGTTGTTACACCCTCCGACAACACACCGACGAGGCATGATGTCTCCAAGGTACGGAAAACAGTCGAAAAAACGGAAAATAACAGCTGATTTGACTCGGTGTTTGTAATGTGTTTGAGAAAATGGCGGATTGCTTCCCGATGTGAATTCCGAGAGCTAATAATAGAAATGCGTTTAATTCGCCAAAATTCACCCATTTAGAGTTCGGAAATCGGTTAAAAAAATATATGGTCTTTTTTCTGCAACATCAAGGTATATATTGACGCTTACATAGGTCTGGTGATAATGTTCCCCTTTAACTTTTATCAGCATTCTTCTTCTATGTAATGTGTGAACACTGAGTTTGAACAGTTTCTTAAACGGGATCATATTAGTACTTTGTTTAACTTTTTGATTTATCCATTCCATAATTGAATTCCTCATACTGACATGCTAAATGTATTAAGTGTTGTACATGCATAAAATTGTTTAAAATTACAAGGTTATATTTGTCCTCTTTTTTGAGAAGAATTGTTGTACATTGTTGGGTAGCTGGTTATAGTTTGCTTTGTGCATAATTGTAACTGTTTGCAAATTCACCAAATCATTGAATTTCAATGTTTTTGATTCATATCAAGGGTTTAAGTGTTCCCTATAACTTATTTAACGTAATATTTCAACTGACCTTTTCTGTAACACAGTTAATGAACAAAATGTACTTTTGTAGTTATTTCCCCATATTTATGCACAATAACTCAGATATGGTAACACTAGCCAGCAGCAGAGAATATGGAGTGATTTCTGGGCCAGTGAATATTTACCTTTATTCATTAAATAAATATTTCTTGCTACTTTATGTTGTATATTTTTCATATGAGATTTCCAGTTCATTTTACCATCTATTGTTACACCAGCATTATCATCATATCATTGCTTATTGTTGGCAGAGCACTTATCGTCTTAGTGCCTGGAGTCAATGTGTTTCTATTTATATACAAGATATGCCTCGGTGTGATAATGAAGGTGAGAATGAGTTTTAACATTTTCTGCATGTTTCATGATTTGACATATGTCTGGATTCTAATGAGTTTTAAAACCAGAAAAACAAAGCTGAACAAACACGCACACACTCGTAGGTACAATATTAGGACGTGTATTAGTATTATGATTACTCAAAATACTGAAGTGACTGCCACCACGTTTTCTGTTTAAGAAATGAAAGAGATAATACAGTCTACAACTGCCATTCTTGTAACGTAAGGGCTTTATTTTGCAGCTTGTTTGACACATTATGTGACATAACTTCAAAAACGGCACGGTGTCTGTTGGGTTGAATACTAGGGATGCACAATAAATACCAGACGATAATTATTGGGCCGATATTAGGAATTATGATGTCACATTGATATACCTATAACATTAAAAAATAGTTCCATTATGTCATAATGACACTCATGGCAATTTTTATTAGTTTCTGGAATTGTTTAAAATTATTCTATCCAGTGCTCCTTTGTCCACTACCTCTCCAGTCTGAGCGCTGGCTCCCACACCTGCCCCTGCGTAGCAATCGGGACACACCTGTTCCCGGTTGCCAATCAATATGCTTTTTTTTTTTGCCAGCCCAGTCCTCTAAATTACAGTGCTTAAATCCCCTATGCCAGAAGTTCTCAAACTTTTTTCACCAACTACCACCTCAGAAAAAAACGTGTTTCTCCAAGTAACACCATAATGACCAACATTAAAATACAGTAGCGTAGTAGGCCTAAGTATTCATTAAAATCAAGACAGAGGCTTTATTTAGAAGCATGTTATTATATTTTTGGTCACTGTAACATTACACACAGTAAATAAAACACTGTTCTTTAATCAAGTGATTCTTTGGAGCAACACTAGTATTACCCGTACCACAGTTTGAGAATCCCGGTGAGTCTCTGCAGCATACTCTTGTATACCCTATACTTTCTGTATTTGTGTATTTCCCTGTTGCACTAGTTGTGTTATTAAACATTTTTACCTTCACTTTATCTTCACGTCATTTATGCATTCTTAGGTCAAGGCCAACACAACCGTGACATGATCCAAGCTCTGCTACACCGGTACGAAACACAATAACCAACAACAACAAAACAATATATTGAAGAGGTTCATTCAGCCTACTGACGTGTATGTATAAATGGTTGATTTATATAGGCTAGTAAGGTAAAGTTTTGTACCTGACAAGTTTCGGCTACCTTACTTCTGCAGCCTTCATCAGCACGCCCTCACGTTCCGTAAGATCCTCTTCATCCATCCATCTCACTGTTCCTTTATTTAAAGTGTCCACCATGGGTGCCCGAGCTTTCAGCCCCTCTGCCCCACATCTTTGGAACTCTTTACCACCAGACCTTCGCAACTTAGATTCAATATCCCTCTTCAAATCAAGACTCAAAACACACCTATTTCTGACTGCTTATTAATTGTAATCATCTTTTCTTTTCTCTTTGTTGTTGTTGTTGTTGTTTTTGTTTGTTATCCAATTTGATTTTATTGTTGTGATTTTGTACGGTATCCTTGAGTGCCCAGAAAGGCGCCTTATAAATAAAATGTATTATTATTATTATTATCAGAGGTGTAACGTGATGTTAACTTGTCAGGTACAAAACTTTACCTTACTAGCCTATATAAATCAACCATTTATAACATACTTGCCAACCTTGAGACCTCCGATTTCGGGAGGTGGGAGGCGGGGGGCGTGGTCGGGGGTGGGGTGAGGGGCGTGGTTGGGGGCGTGGTTAAGATATATATATATATATATATATATATATATATATATATATATATAAGAAATACTTGACTTTCAGTGAATTCTAGCTATATATATATATATATACATATATATTCTATTATATATATATATATATATAAATAAATAAAAGAAATACTTGAATTTCAGTGTTCATTTATTTACACATATACACACATAACACTCCTCTACTCATTGTTGAGTTAAGGGTTAAATTGTCCATCCTTGTTCTATTCTCTGTCACTATTTCAGAACACACACATTATGCAAATATACATTATAAAATCAATTAGAAAACGGGAGCTCTAATTTCTGAATTAGTCTGAATTAGGATCAGAAGTTCCTATATAAACATTGCGTACTCACGTCGCCATTTTGTATTGATTACTGCAGCTGTGCACTGGATTCATTCACAAATACAAACTACAACTCACAAACACTTTAGAGTTAGGCTCCACCATCAGAATGTGTACTTAAACTTATAAAGATCACATGGATATTATTCAGTTAGTTGATTCACCAAAACTAACCTGTTATGCAGGAGGAAAAAGCACACAAGACGTTTCAATTGTTCACAGACTGGATTCAGAATGACAAGACACTTCCGGTCTGCAGGTGATAGCATTCAATTGGGAAGAAACGCCCTACTGCCCCCTACTGACCAATGTGAATACTGATAAATGTGTAATGACAGCTCCAAAAACAAATTCAAACCACAAAATAAACTAAATAATTCAACACAAAAATGTGACACATTATGGGTGGGTCACATATGCATGTACAACAGGTTGTCAACACGTCACTCAGGTCCGCATGGAGCTGGAG
The DNA here is from genome assembly GCF_033978685.3 of Nerophis lumbriciformis. Taxonomy (NCBI): domain Eukaryota; kingdom Metazoa; phylum Chordata; class Actinopteri; order Syngnathiformes; family Syngnathidae; genus Nerophis; species Nerophis lumbriciformis. Next base: position 17,930,368 of record NC_084548.2, read on the forward strand.
GGGGCGTGGCCTCCAGCTCGGCCTGAATTTCGGGAGATTTTTGGGAGAAAATTTGTCCCGGGAGGTTTTCGGGAGAGGCGCTGAATTTCGGGAGTCTCCCGGAAAATCCGGGAGGGTTGGCAAGTATGATTTATATAAACAAAACAAAAACCTTCCAATGAGGCGAGATTATCCATACTGTTCTGTAGGTAGGTTAGGGTGAACAAATCAAGCACTCCTCCGTTGTAGCAGGTTGTAATCTAAACTGTCCATAGGTTTACCGCACCTCACAGTGTAAACAAACATGTCGTCGGTCATGTTGACCCTACGTAGGAAGACATTTCGCGTGAACTAAATGCTCTGCAAACACTACACGAGAAAAGAAAACATCACCTGGTTTTGAAACATCAAACTTCATTAGCCACCCCAGCAACCATGCCTCCGGCCAGCCAATGAAGACGCCTGCCCAAAACCAGCCTCCGCGCGAGTCGCCCGCTCAGGTGGGCATTCCACAGGAGACACTCCTTAATTTGAGTTCCACAGCCACTGCACCTGTGTATGTGTATGTCTAATCAGGCTAAAATGTCAGTCATGGACACCAAGACCTGACAGAAAAGCACCCGGACAAAGTGTATTGTTCCCTAAGCAGCAAGACGCCACTGCGAGCAGCCCATAGACAAAACGATAGAAATTAGTGATAAGCTCGACAGCTGCGATATCAGATATGCAGAAAACGCTGTCATTGAAGACACAGGACCCCGTCGTCCAGCAGATCGCCCATAGCCAAGGTTTGCACAACTGAGTCGCCGCTATGTTTCCCAGCAGGATACGACCATACTTGCCAACCCTCCCGGATTTTCCGGGAGACTCCCGAAATTCAGCACCTCTCCCGAAAACCTCCCGGGACAAATTTTCTCCCGAAAATCTCCCGAAATTCAGGCCGAGCTGGAGGCCACGCCCCCTCCAGCTCCATGCGGACCTGACCTGTTTTCACGTCCGCTTTCCCACAATATAAACAGCGTGCCTGCCCAATCACGTTATAACTGTAGAATGATCGAGGGCGAGTTCTTGGTTTCTTATGTGGGTTTATTGTTAGGCAGTTTCATTAACATCCTCCCAGCGCGGTAACAACACACAACAACAACAGTCACATTTTCGTCTACCGTAAAGCAGTTTGTCTGCCGTAAACAGCAATGTTGTGACACTCTTAAACAGGACAATACTGCCATCTACTGTACATGCATATGTGACAATACCATCTACGGCTTTTAGAGAGTGCAGTGCACAACTGCGCACACAACAAGGAGACGAAGCAGAAGAACGAGGAAGATACAGCCGTGGCGACGCCGACGACGAGTAAGATGAAGAAATACAATTGTAAGTTCCAAGCCGCAGCTGCGATTGGACCTGGATAGCCTCCGGGAAGAAGTAGTGGACTTCCAAGTGCTTGGCAGTGAAGATCTTCCTCAGGAAGATTGACCGGTTTTGGGCCATGCTAGGGAGAGATGGAAGATTCCAGACTCAACCGCATTTGATGAAAGCACTTTTGTGCGTGCCACACAGCAATGCATCATCAGAGAGGGTGTTCAGCATGGTTAGAAAAATAGTGACAGAGAATAAAACAAGGACGGACAATTCAACCCTTAACTCAACAATGAGTAGATGAGTGTTATGTGTGTGTATATGTGTAAATAAATGAACACTGAAATTCAAGTATTTATTTTATTTATATATATATATATATATATATATATATATATATATTAATATATATAAATAAAATAAATATATATATATAGCTAGAATTCACTGAAAATCAAGTATTTCTTCTATATATATATATATATATATATATATATATATATATATATATATATATATATATACAGTATATGAAATACCTGACGGGCAGCATAGTGGGAGAGGGGTTAGTGCGTCTGGATAGGCTCCAGCGCCCCCCGCGACCCCGAAGGGAATAAGCTGTAGAAAATGGATGGATGGATGGAAATACCTGACTTGGTGAATTCTAGCTGTAAATATCCTCCTCCCCTCTTAACCACGCCCCCAACCACGCCCCACCCCCGACCACGCCCTCCCCACCCCCCACCTCCCGAAATCAGAGGTCTCAAGGTTGGCAAGTATGGATACGACATAATCGCCACTCTCCTGTCTACATTAAGCCAGATAACTCCTTAAACAAACAATTATTTAGCCTAAGCCCCGTTTCGGCCACACAAAATCATCGTTTAAGGTTCCCCTCCTTGGATAATTTTTTACACTGGTAAGTGCGCCGTGTATTTCTTGAATCTCCGGCTCATAGCTTTTATGGACTCATTGATCGTTTACCACTTGAAGAGAGAAGACGAAGAGGAAGAAACGCCAGAAAGGCCGCGCCCCACACAGGAAGTGACGTCAGAAAGAACACGCCACAGCAACTTCACAATAAAGCGGTTTTGTAACTCGGAGATAACCACTGGAAATATGAAGGCGAGTCATCCAGATATGCCCGTGTTTCTCCTTCCGTCTGTACAGACGCTTGTGGAAATCACACATGAATACCTTAAGAGAAAGGGATTGCAGCTATTTCGGATACAACACTTCTCAGACGGCAAGAGAACTTTCCAATGTCCCAGTTAGCTGTGATTATACTTACCGAAAAACGTTGTCCATTTGTCGAAGGAGAGAACGAGAATGCGGACTCCCGTGAATGTGATAAAAAAATGTAGCATGTGCTTTGTATTACCTGGCTGTTGAGGGAAGACTACGGAAAACGGCGAATGCTTTTGGACTGGCAAAGCAGACTGTATCAGTTATTGTCCGCCATGTATGTCGCAGCCTCCACGTCTACGTCCAGAGTATATAAAGTCACCAAAAATGATTGGACAATGAAGGTGAAGGCAAAAGAGTGAGGAGTGTCCTGATCCCTAGATTGATTGATATAAAACGTTCTTTATCACAATGTTTACTTTCACATGTCTAATAAAGATTTGATTAATTCATGATGTATTAGGTGTGATTCACTACAATAGGGCCCCACAGCACACTGGATTCCAGTAAATTGAAATACCACATTACTGGATATTGTTCAGATAAGTTACATTTAAGAACTTGCACACAAAGCAACACTGGAGGTGACTATGACGTGTGCATTTTCCGCGCATGCGTATTAGGTCACGTTGCGCTGGCGGACGGAGGGGGGGGTAAGGGTCTTAAACGACCATTGTGTGTGTGTGTGGACAGGGATAAGGTTAGGTGGGATTTACCCTAGATCAGTGTTTTTCAACCACTGTGCCGCGGCACACTAGTGTGCCGTGAGATACAGTCTAGTGTGCAGTGGAAGATTATCTAATTTCACCGATTGGGGGTAAAAAATATTTTTTGCAAACCAGTAATTATAGTCTGTAAATGATGTGTTGTTGTTGAGTGTTGGTGCTGTCGAGAGCTCGGCAGAGTAACCGTGTAATACTCTTCCATACCAGTAGGTGGCAGCAGGTAGCTAATTGCTTTGTAGATTTCGGAAACAGCGGGAGGCAGCGTGGAGGTAAAAGGGTGTCTAATGCTTAAACCAAAAATAAATAAAAGGTGAGTGCCCCTAAGGCATTGAAGCTTAGGGAAGGCTATGCAGAACGAAACTAAAACTGAACTGGCTACAAAGTAAACAAAAACAGAACGCTGGATGACAGCAAAGACTTACTGTGGAGCAAAGATGGCGTCCACAATGTAACATCCAAACATGACATGACAATCAACAAAGTCCCCACGAAGAAGGATAAAAACAACTGAAATATTCTTGATTGCTAAAACAAAGTAGATGCGGGAAATATCGCTCAAAGGAAGACCTGAAACTGCTCCAGGAAAATACCAAAAAAAGAGAAAAAGCCACCAAAATTGGAGCACAAGACAAGAACTAAAACACTACACACAGGAAAACAGCAAAAAACTCCAAATAAGTCACGGCGTGATGTGACAGGTGGTGACAGTACACCTACTTTGAGACAAGAGCTATATTGATGCATGGTTGGTTATGGTTTTAAGTCATATCCAACAATTGCAACAACGACTTTTTACTGTCAACTGAGTTTCGTTCTTTGATGATTTCTGCTGGTGGTGTGCCTCCGGATTTTGTCAACACAAAAAATGTGCCTTGGCTCAAAAAAGGTTGAAAATCACTGCCCTAGATAACCTTAGCCATAGAATGGGCCTAATACAGTGGTTCTCAAACTTCTTCCCCCATGTACCACCTCAGAAAAAACTTGGCTCTCCAAGTACCACCATAATAACTAATGGTAAAATACAGTAGCGTAGTAGGCCTAAATAGTCATTAAAGACAAGGCAAAGCTTTTATTTAACAAGTATATTTAATATGTTGGGCCACACCAGACACAGTTTGAACAGTAACACTGTTTAAAAATAGGAAATTAAAACAATGTATTTTGATCAAGTGATTTTTTCAACGTACCAACTAGATGCAACCCCGCGTACCACTAGTTTGAGAATCCCTGCACTAATGGATGCAAATCAGGACATAAGCTTCACTGATGTATGGATTTGATGTCACATTTGGTTAGGACACATCTACAGATACAGTTTGTCAGATCCACCTTTGTTTGAGTCTTTCTCACATCCAGGCATGCACAAACTGCAGTCCAATCTCAACACTGTTCAAACATTGAGCTTTTTAAGAAATTGTACGAATCTAATAGTTTTGTTCGGTATAGTGAAGTCTAGGCTTATTTTGAATATGAGTATAAATGACTTATATGACTTACTTATGATGATGTATTGAGAATTGTAAGCACATTGTTCTGGGCAAATTGAGTTATGTGAATCCAGATGAATGTGATAAAATGTGGTTCAGAGGAAACTGGATATTAGTTAAAGTAACTATGTAAAAAGGGGGGATTCTAAAAGTGTATACTTCTTCTCATTAACCCTTTAAGATATGTTTAATTTAATTTAATTTAATTTTGTTTTCTTAATTCAATTTTCTTTTCTTTTTTGTGAAACAAAAATATTGCCATTGAGCACAAGACTGTTCACTGGAGATATGTATGTATATTATGTACCGTATTTTTCGGACTATAAGTCGCTCCGGAGTATACGTCGCACCGGCCGAAAATGCACAATAAAGAAGAAAAAAAACATATATACGTCGCACTGGAGTATAAGTCGCATTTTTGGGGGAAATGTATTTGATAAAAGCCAACACCAAAAATAGACATTTGAAAGGCAATTTAAAATAAATAAAGAATAGTGAACAACAGGCTGAATAAGTGTACGTTATATGAGGCATAAATAACCGACTGAGAACGTGCCTGGTATGTTAACGTAACATATTATGGTAAGAGTCATTCAAATAACTATAACATATAGAACATGCTAAACGTTTACCAAACAATCTGTCACTCCCGATCGCTAAATCCGATGAAATCTTCCTCCTCGGTGTCGCTCCTGGTATGCGCCGCTAGCGTCCGTTCTTTCTGCTGCTCGATCGCCGTTTTCTGGTGCATATTTCACTACGTCCAGCTTGTAATCTGCAGTATATGATTTCCTTTTCGGTGCCATTTTAGTTCAGCCCTTCTCAGTTTTTATAAGTTACCGCCAATGTTGCTGTGATCTATTTTAATAGCTCCGGCAGTAGCGTATAGCATATAGCAGTTAGCATTCCAAAACCCACAATGCACTTCTGCCATGACCCGCCCCCGCCGAATTCTTATTGGTTGGCGTGTGAGTGACGATTGCTGACATTTTCTTCGTCGCTCACGCGAATGAGGTAAATAATATTATTAGATTTTTACAATAATGTGTTAATAATTTCACACATAAGTCGCTCCGGAGTATACATCGCACCCACGGCCAAACTATGAAATAAACCTCGACTAATAGTCCGAAAAATACGGTATGATGTGGAGCTGACTATGACATACTCAATAAACAACAATCTATAATTAAAAAAGATAATATACACAAACAGGTTATCGGTATCAGTCTTGAGAAGCAGAAAGTTATCGATATCGGCTCAAAAAAAAAAATATCGCATCCCTATTGAATATGTCGGTTATTTGATCATTTGCTATATTTTCCATTTTAGATTTTACGAATAATGTTCAAGAGCACAATGTGATAGCAGCGCGATTGCACTACTTTTTTTTGTTTTTTTTTACCTGAAGCAGACAGGCCAAGTGTGATTGCACCCTGTGAATGCACATATAATATGTTTATTGTTTGCTACACTTCCCAAACAAACACAGACAAGAAGAAGTTTGAATATTTCCACAAAAAGGTCTGCTCTGCAATAACACAATACCAGCGAGGTAAAGAAAGATCGCAACATGTTTTTATTCGCGTCTAGTGACGAGTCGTGTTAAATGCCACTTTGTGCTGTTTAGAAACAGCAGCTGTTTTCCTGATCCCGAGGAATTAACATTCATCTCCAAAGTGCTCGGATTACAGAAAGTAACGAAGCCTGGCTTCACCTGCCCGGTCTTGTAGCGCACACGCTGTGAACGACTCACCCTGCATTTCAAACAGCAGAGGCAACATGACGGGTGCATGACTGAGGTGCACAAACACCAGCGGAGGGATTTTCCTGTCAATGGAAAACGATTTTTCAAAACCTTCCACCTGCAACCTTTTCTTCTGCAAAAAAAAAAAAAGACATAAAGGGATGAAAAAGAAATCCATTCGCTTTTGTCTCATGAAGCGTCTGAGCCAAACACACAAATGAGGCCGTGACCTAATGAGGTATGGAGATCATTTGGCTTATTTTCCACTACAGTGAATACCGGTGGAAGAAATCACACTTTTGGTCTAAATCCTCCAACTAAAATTCAATTATCTACTTCTGTTGCTTAGTCATCGATGCTGCTAGAAATAAATAATAAATGACTCGACCGATGAGGAGGCAATCATTGAGTTTCGAAACAGCTGTTGCAACATGCCAGGAAATAAATGGCCAATGAGTCACAGAACCCACTCACACCTCTATCTTCAAACGTTACATCTGCTTTGACGGATGTATCAAAATGTATCAAAAGTGTATTACAATTTATAATAATCTGTATTATCATAACAATATCAACAGTGGATTAGGTTTTTATCACACCTTTTTAGACACTGAAAGCGCTATAGTTAGAACATAAATTGATTAACGTGGACTTAAACAAGTTGAAAAACTTATTCGGGTGTTACCATTTAGTGGTCAATTGTACGGAATATGTACTGTACTGTGCAATCTACTAATTCAAGTTCCACTCCATCAAAAATATACAGGTTTTTTTTTCCAATTGCTTACACACTAATCAAATCAACTTTATTTATATAGCACATTTAAAATGTACCACAGGGGTAGCCAAAGTGCTGTACAATGGGCAGGTTAAAAGATAATACGAGTACCGAGCAAACACAACACAACACAAACAGAACACGATAAAAAATAAATAAATAAAATAGAATTAAAACATAAAAACAGGTTCACAGCAGGTGTATTATGGGGCGCCATTGCAGGATGGATATCACTCAGTGTTAAAAGCCATGGAATAAAAGTATGTTTTTAAGAGAGATTTAAAAACAGGAAGAGAGGAGGCTTGTCTAACACTCAGAGGTAGGTCGTTCCAGAGCTTGGGAGCAGCAACGGCGAAAGCTCTGTCACCTCTAAGCTTCAGCCTTGTGTCAGGGACCGTCAACAACAGCTGATCGGCTGATCTTAGGGATCGGGTGGGGCAGTAAGGCTGAAGGAGGTCGGAGAGATAGGTTGGCGCAAGGTTGTTTCATACTTGCCAACCCTCCCGGATTTTCCGGGAGACTCCCGAAATTCAGCGCCTCTCCCGAAAACCTCCCGGGACAAATTTTCTCCCAAAAATCTCCCGAAATTCAGGCGGAGCTGGAGGCCACGCCCCCTCCAGCTCCATGCGGACCTGAGTGACGTGTTGACAGCCTGTTCACACATCCGCTTTCCCACAATATAAACAGCTAATGATCGAGGGCGAGTTCTTGGTTTCTTCTGTGGGTTTATTGTTAGGCAGTTTCATTAACGTCCTCCAAGCGCGGTAACAACACACAACAACAGCAGTCAAGTTTTTGTCTACCGTAAAGCAGTTTGTCTGCCGTAAACAGCAATGTTGTGACACTTTTAAACAGGACAATACTGCCATCTACTGTACATGCATATGTGACCCACCCATAATGTGTCACATTTTTGTGTTGATTTATTTATTTTATTTTGTGGTTTGAATTCGTTTTTGGAGCTGTCATTACACATTTATCAGTATTCACATTGGTCAGTAGGGGGCAGTAGGGCGTTTCTTCCCAATTGAATGCTATCACCTGCAGACCAGACGTGTCTTGTCATTCTGATGAGCGCGACCAGTCTGTGAACAATTGAAACGTCCTGTGTGCTTTTTCCTCCTGTATAACAGGTTAGTTTTGGTGAATCAACTCACTGAATAATATCCATGTGATCTTTATAAGTTTAAGCACACATTCTGATGGTGGAGCCTAACTCTAAAGTGTTTGTGAGTTGTAGTTTGTATTTGTGAATTAATCCAGTCTACAGCTGCAGTAATCAATACAAAAAGGCGACGCGAGTGCGCAATGTTTATATAGGAACTTCTGATCCTAATTCAGACTCCCAAATTGGAGCTCCCGTTTTCTTATTGATTTTATAATGTATATTTGTATAATGTGTGTGTTTTGAAATAGTGACTGAGAATAGAACAAGGATGGACAATTCAACCCTTAACTCAACAATGAGTAGATGAGTGTTATGTGTGTGTATATGTGTAAATAAATGAACACTGAAATTTAAGTATTTATTTTATTTATTTATATATATATGTAATAATATATATATAGCTAGAATTCACTGAAAGTCAAGTATTTCTTATATACAGGTAAAAGCCAGTAAATTAGAATATTTTGAAAAACTTGATTTATTTCAGTAATTGCATTCAAAAGGTGTAACTTGTACATTATATTTATTCATTGCACACAGACTGATGCATTCCAATGTTTATTTCATTTAATTTTGATGATTTGAAGTGGCAACAAATGAAAATCCAAAATTCCGTGTGTCACAAAATTAGAATATTACTTAAGGCTAATACAAAAAAGGGATTTTTAGAAATGTTGGCCAACTGAAAAGTATGAAAATGAAAAATATGAGCATGTACAATACTCAATACTTGGTTGGAGCTCCTTTTGCCTCAATTACTGCGTTAATGCGGCGTGGCATGGAGTCGATGAGTTTCTGGCACTGCTCAGGTGTTATGAGAGCCCAGGTTGCTCTGATAGTGGCCTTCAACTCTTCTGCGTTTTTGGGTCTGGCATTCTGCATCTTCCTTTTCACAATACCCCACAGATTTTCTATGGGGCTAAGGTCAGGGGAGTTGGCGGGCCAATTTAGAACAGAAATACCATGGTCCGTAAACCAGGCACGGGTAGATTTTGCGCTGTGTGCAGGCGCCAAGTCCTGTTGGAACTTGAAATCTCCATCTCCATAGAGCAGGTCAGCAGCAGGAAGCATGAAGTGCTCTAAAACTTGCTGGTAGACGGCTGCGTTGACCCTGGATCTCAGGAAACAGAGTGGACCGACACCAGCAGATGACATGGCACCCCAAACCATCACTGATGGTGGAAACTTTACACTAGACTTCAGGCAACGTGGATCCTGTGCCTCTCCTGTCTTCCTCCAGACTCTGGGACCTCGATTTCCAAAGGAAATGCAAAATTTGCATGGTTGGGTGATGGTTTGGGGTGCCATGTCATCTGCTGGTGTCGGTCCACTCTGTTTCCTGAGATCCAGGGTCAACGCAGCCGTCTACCAGCAAGTTTTAGAACACTTCATGCTTCCTGCTGCTGACCTGCTCTATGGAGATGGAGATTTCAAGTTCCAACAGGACTTGGCGCCTGCACACAGCGCAAAATCTACCCGTGCTTGGTTTACGGACCATGGTATTTCTGTTCTAAATTGGCCCGCCAACTCCCCTGACCTTAGCCCCATAGAGAATCTGTGGGGTGTGGTGAAAAGGAAGATGCAGAATGTCAGACCCAAAAACGCAGAAGAGTTGAAGGCCACTATCAGAGCAACCTGGGCTCTCATAACACCTGAGCAGTGCCAGAAACTCATCGACTCCATGCCACGCCGCATTAACGCAGTAATTGAGGCAAAAGGAGCTCCAACCAAGTATTGAGTATTGTACATGCTCATATTTTTCATTTTCATACTTTTCAGTTGGCCAACATTTCTAAAAATCCCTTTTTTGTATTAGCCTTAAGTAATATTCTAATTTTGTGACACATGGAATTTTGGATTTTCATTTGTTGCCACTTCAAATCATCAAAATTAAATGAAATAAACATTTGAATGCATCAGTCTGTGTGCAATGAATAAATATAATGTACAAGTTACACCTTTTGAATGCAATTACTGAAATAAATCAAGTTTTTCAAAATATTCTAATTTACTGGCTTTTACCTGTATATATATATATATATATATATATATATATATATATATATATATATATATATATATATATATATCTATCTTAACCACGCCCCCCGCCCCACCCTTGACCCCGCCCCCACCTCCCGAAATCGGAGGTCTCAAGGTTGGCAAGTATGGGTTGTTTAGACATTTAAAAACAAATAAAAGGAGTTTAAAATTGATTCGATCACGCACAGGGAGCCAGTGAAGGGACGCTAAAATGGGGGTGATGTGCTCACGTCTGCGGGTCTGTGTTAGCAGACGAGCAGCAGAGTTCTGCATGAGCTGCAGGCGGGCGAGGGAGGCCTGGCTAATGCCTACATACAGGGCATTACAGTAGTCAAGACGAGTCGAGATAAAGGCGTGGATTAATTTCTCAAGATCATGTCCTGATAGAAGCGGTTTCACTTTCGCTATTAGGCGTAATTGATAAAAGCTTTTTTGAACGACTCTGCTAATTTGTTTTTCGAATTTAAAATCTGAGTCGAACTTTACCCCCAGGTTTGTGACACAGTTGCTGAGATACGGAGTCAGAGTGCCGAGGTCAACGTTGGGGGAGGGAGAGCGACTTGGACCGAACAACATAACTTCTGTTTTGTCTTCATTTAGGCTCAGGAAGTTAACTGAAAGCCCGACTTTGATGTCGTGCAGGCAGTCAATAAGACGTTGAACTGTGTTATTTTGTGCCATGGGAAAATAAACCTGGCAATCATCGGCATAAAAATGAAATGCAATACTGTACTTCCTAAAAATAGAACCAAGGGGGAGAAGGTAAAGCGCAAATACAATTGGGACAAGGATTGAGCCCTGGGGGACCCCATGTGGTAAAGGAGCTGTGGAAGACATAAAACTGTCTACTTTTACACAAAAACTCTTGTCGGTTAGGTACGACCGGAACCATTTGAGGGCGGCGCCCTTAATGCCCACACAGTTCTCAAGACGAGTGATTAAGGTGGCGTGGTCGACGGTGTCGAACGCAGCAGACAGATCTAAAAGCACCAGGACAACATATTTACCAGAATCAGTTGACTAAATTTTACATGTTTAGACAGTTAACAAAAGTCTACACACAGTAAACAAAACCACTGTGCAGATTTGCCTGATATCAGGCATAGACTCTGCTTCACAGTTTTATCAAAATATTACACACAATGCTTTACACACACCTTCCCGTCTTGCACACATATAAGGATTGTGATACACACATCTTTACACCTTACACAAAGATTAGGATTGTGATACACACATATTTACACCTTACACAAAGATCAGGATTGTGATACACACATCTTTACACCTTAAACAAAGATAAGGATTGTGAAGTTACCTCCTGGTCAATCCAAAGGGCTGGCTCACCAATGACCACACAATTGAATTTAGACTTAGACTTCCTTTTTTTGTCCTTTGAATTTGAACTTTACAGTACAGATAAGAACACAATGTTGTTGCATTAGCTCGTTGTAGTGCAGGATAAAAGAGCAATAAGGTGCATATATAAATAAATAGATTACTGTACAGATAAATATATTGCACTTTTGCATATGCATCCACGTTTATGGATGTATGTTATATTGTCTTTATATTCCAGCGAGTTAATCCATTTTGGTGGGAATTGAGGAGATTATTTTGATGCGTTCAAGAGTCTTACGGCCTGAGGGAAGAAGCTGTCACAGAACCTGGAGGTTCTGCTACGGAGGCTGCGGAACCTTTTTCTAGAGTCCAGCAGTGAAAACAGGTGGTAGGTATATATTTGCAAGGCCATTTTCAAGAAGGATATTTAAAGAGAAACTACATCTTGTGAGATGATGTCGGCCAACCCCGGAAGCTAGCTCAGCTGTTCTGACGATGAAATGGGGAAATGCTTGCCATTTCCACTCGAATAAGCCGACTACAAGGGGTACCACTGGCTTATACGGCATCGAATAGGTGCTATAAATTGTGAGTTCAAATATTTTATTTTTTCACTTTTAATATGTTTTTTGCAATTTTAATTTTGAATGTACCACATAAGATGCATTTTAATTGATTTTTAAACGCGCCAGAAAATAACCTGTTTTTTACACTGTTGATGTGCTTCAATTTCCAGTAAGGCGTACATGTGTTTGTGTATAGTATTTCTCTAGCAATGGTCATGAGCAGAGGTGGGTAGTAACGCGCTACATTTACTCCGTTACATCTACTTGAGTAACTTTTGGGATAAATTGTACTTCTAAGAGTAGTTTTAATGCAACATACTTTTACTTTTACTTAAGTATATTTATAGAGAAGGAACGCTACTTTTACTCCGCTACTTTTACTCCGCTACTTTTATCTACATTCAGCTCGCTACTCGCTACTAATTTTTATCGATCTGTTAATGCACGCTTTGTTTGTTTTGGTCTGTCAGACAGACCTTCAAAGTGCCTGCCTTACTGGTGACGTTTCACTTCGTTCCACCAATCAGATGCAGTCACTGGTGACGTTGGACCAATCAAACAGAGCCAGGTGGTCACATGACCTGACTTAAACAAATTGAAAAACTTATCGGGGTGTTACCATTTAGTGGTCAATTGTACGGAATATGTACTGTACTGTGCAATCTACTAATAAAAGTTCCAATCAATCAATCAAAAGTGTGAAAGAAAAAAGATACTTCTTTATTTCAACCGTACATCCCGTCAAAAGCCTAAAGACTGACTGCACAGTTCCTGTCTTCACAATAAAAGTGCCGCTCCATCGCGCCTGCGCTTTCAAAACAAGAGTCTCCGAAAGCCAGCGCAAACAAGCTAGCAAGCTAAGGAGTTTGACGCCAATATATTTCTTGTAAAGTGTATAAAAACGAATATGGAAGCTGTACAAATAAGATGCCAAAAACCCACCACTTTCATGTGGTATTAGACAGAAAGGAGGAACTTTTCTTCTCCTCCATTTGAAAACGTGGACGTTATCAGCACTACTGTCTGATTACAATCAACGCAAGTCATCAGAATCAGGTAATACACCAACTTATATTCTAGTCTTCATGAAAGAAAGGAATCTATATGTTAAACATGCATGTATATTCATTAAAACATCTTTAACATGTAAACAAAAACGGCAAAATAAATACATATAAATTATATACTGTATATATATGTGTATATATATATATATATATATATATATATATATATATATATATATATATATATATATATATATATATATATATGTGTGTGTGTGTATGTTACTCATCAGTTACTCAGTACTTGAGTAGTTTTTTCACAACATACTTTTTACTTTTACTCAAGTAAATATTTGGGTGACTACTCCTTACTTTTACTTGAGTAATAAATCTCTAAAGTAACAGTACTCTTACTTGAGTACAATTTCTGGCTACTCTACCCACCTCTGGTCATGAGTTGACATAAATGATGGTATTTTGAGAGGTAATTATTGAAGACGGACATCACTGAAAGCCTAGGTGGGAAACGCACGGCCCGCCACTGAAATGATCAAATGTATGATTTATAGGGTTATGTTTTTGTTGCTGTGTGAAAGTGCTCCCATCTTCACGTGAATCCATAACCAAATAAATTGTACATTAAATTAAAGTGACAAAATACAAAAAAATATAGCGTTGTTTGATGATTGCAATCGTGTAAAAGAGGGCAATTTTGTTTCTGCGTTCTTTGAAGTCACCCGGTCACACGCATGCGGAGATGCAGGGGGTGCAGGAATTCCATTGGGGAGCATGTCTAAATTGGGACTCAAAGCAGAGTTTTATTTTGACGTGATCTCCATTACAAATTTTGTTCAGACATTTTTATATATGTGAAACATGTTTTATACTATTGTATTCAAACTTGAATATAATTAGATGGATGTTTATATTAAAAAGATTCATGGTAAAAAAAAAAGTATTATTTTAGTGCAAAATACATTTAGTGTTAATAAAAGATACATTTGCTTTTCTCCCTGAAACATTCCAGACTAGGATTCGATTTATTTACATCTATTTAAAAGCCCAGTACTAAAGCTACGTGCCACGTGAGACAATGAGAATGTCTAAGGAAATCTCCCATTGTAGTCTTATAGGTGATGTAGCAGGAAGGGGCTTGGAGTATGTTTGCGTTAAAATGTCCAAATCATTAATTGACATTTTACATGTGCTTCTTCATGTCACACCGCGGTGAGGGAAGTCTTGTCTTGGTTTTTTCTGTCTTGTGATTTACATGTTTTATTTTGAAAAGCAACTCCTCTTGTTTCAGATCACGGGTCCTTCCTCTTGTGTCACCAGTCTGACGTCATTCCTGACCCTTGATTGTTTCCACCTGTTTCCCATTACCCTCATGTTCTATATAAGCTCATGCCTCCCCTTGTTCTGTGCCAGATTGTCTCGAGTTTCCGTGCCTGTCTTGCGTTCCATTTTCATGTTCATGTTCATGTCCATGCCTTGCCTTGTCCCACGTCTACGTCCTTGCTTCCAGAATATCCCACGCTGTAATTTTGAATTAACTTTTTCTCCTCCCTCAGAGCGACTTTTGTTATTCAACCTTTTTTCTACCGCAGTGGTGAGTTATAATTTTTCCCTAATGATTTTTCCTCAAAGTTTTTGAGTGATTTTTTGTTTACATTTATTAGAGTAGTAAGTTTTATAGTCTTTATTTTCTTCCTCCTGTTGGAGCGTTTTTTGTTAAAGTTTTTTGATAACAGATACGGTGCTAATTATAATTGTCCTTATTTTTGTATTTCCTCCTTTTGGAGTGATTTTCGGTTTTTCCCTTTTGGAACATTTTATCGATATCTATTTTTGTAATTTCATAGAATTTGAATTTACTCGGCTCTGGAGGCTTAAAGAGTTTTTCAAAATAAAAGCTTTATTTGGAATCACATCTCTGCATCTGAGTCCCTTCCTTCGTCCTAGCCTGACACTTCACTCAAAGCCCCCACAGATCGTGAGTCTCTACGCTCAGTATATGCTGTTAGGCATTAGACATTTGAGATTCCACTATCAACACTATGCTTTGGATTCAAAATGTGCAAAAAATATATATAAATATATATAATACAATTATGCAGTATGATGTTGAAAGATTACAAATAACAACATTTTTGAGTCACATTTATCATTGAATATATAGTACGACCTTTTATTAGAGAACAATAATGTGAGTTAAAATGGCATTATGACCTATTTAAATCCTGCAGAAGCATTCTATGTGCTGCTTCAGTAATATGATGAGCTCAGCTTGTTTTAACCCTGTTTGCTCCTAATCTGTTAATTAATGTTATGGCTCCAGTCCAACGGTGCTTGACACTCAGGTAGGTCTAAATTACAGGCGAAGAGCTGTACCTCGCATCTCTCAATAGGAATTACATCCTGCGCAACATAGAGCACTAACAGCAGTAGCCCTGTGCTGGTGTCAAGGCCTCGACTTCATTTGCATTTTTGGAGCCCTGTGAATGAACGGGATTGTTCCAGTCCAATTGAACTGGTCCATCAAAAAGTGTTTTTGGGGATTCCTCACTGTTTGTTGGGATTTGATGTGGGAACATAGTGATCCCAGTGCCTGGCTGCAGGGCCTAGCCGTCGCGATGACCCAGATCAATCCAGTTGACATGTTTTATCCCGTTTGCATGTCTAAAACAGACACACATTGTGTCATTCTGATAAATAATTCCTTCATAATTGATGCCAAACTTATTGGTGGTGATGGGCTGACTGATGACACATCCAGGAAAAATTGGCTGTTAAAAGTATCTTGCTTTCTCCGATTGGAGTTATAACTGTATAGTTTCTATATTTGATGTGTGTTGCCAGACAAAACCTGTGTTATAATAATGACAAAAAGCACAAATCAATCACAAATGTGCACCTTGATTCGTCCAGCTGTCCCCATGGGAACCACAACTGTTGGCAACTCCCACAGACATTTGTACCAATTTGGCATTGGCTTTCTGCAGTTATTTATAGAATTAGGCCTAATAGTTTTACCCTGTTGCATTTGTGTATGACATAACATTGTCTTATTGGAGAACTGCACTTCTTTTGAAATTTTGCCTATCGTTCACAATCATTACGACAGACAAAAAGACAGATGTATTTTTTATATATTTAAATAAAGTCTACTTACAATGCAGTCAATGGCAGGTACTTTATTCCGCCCATACAGCCTTCTATATAACCATCCAAAAACGTCAACAATATTCTCGTAACTTGAATATTAAGCAAGTATTAGTGATATTGTTATTACAAGCACTAACGCAGACTAAGTATTTTTAGCAACGCCATGATCACAGACAGCTAACTAGCTTGTGCTGCTATATTGACGTCATTAGCTGGTGAGCTGCTCTCTCACCTCGGGGCTCGTAAAAGTTTATTCTAGATCATAAATAATGCCTCTCACTTTGATAGTATAATCCAACAAGTTGGTCGACTTTGGTATCCAATTTATACCCGGGAATGGCAAGAATGACACAAAAAGACGCTTGGTGAAGTGTGAAGTGAATTATATTTATATAGCGCTTTTCTCTAGTGACTCAAAGCACTTTACATAGTGAAACCCAATATCTAAGTTACATTTAAACCAGCTTGGTTCCACCCCCCTTTTTTCTTTGCAAGGATTATAAGTCATTCTTCATGTAAACGGGAATGTATCAACATTCCAACAGTTTGCATCCCAGTGAGAGCAGACATTGCACAGTAAGTGATGTTTTATTATGTTTGTTGGCTCTCATGAAGTCTGCAGTGAGAAATAATTAGTGATGTTGTTTAAAATAAAATCTTACGTTGTGATGCGTTTGTGAAATTAATGCGCTGCTATATACTTAAAATGAACACCATTCGTAATTATTACATGTTATTATGAATGTACCTGTTACTGTTACGCTTGCGAGGCATTGTGATGCCGGAGGTCGTCTTTTCAAGATGCAGAGGGGTGTCAGGAAGCGGCTTGCAGGTGAGAATAAATGATTTATTCTAGTTGCAGAACAAAATATGCTGCGCGGTGCCCACGGCACAGAAAACAAAAGGGTAGCCAAAAGATGCTAATATCAAAAATGCAGACTATGAGCGAAACTAAGAGCGTAACTTGTTGCATGGGAGCAAACAAGACCAACAGACTGAGTGAGGCCAGCGCATAAACTAAATAGCCCTCTGATTAGTGCCCGGGCAACAGGTGCACCTCCGGAACATTAACCAGAGGCAGGTGACTGTAATCTGCCGTCATGGCAACAGAAACAAACAAACTCAAGAGGTGCTGAAAACACAAGTGACTTGAAAACAAACAGAATATGATCCGGGCAGTAGATCATAACAGTTACTATATTAAATATGCATATGCAGACGTGTTCATATATTTGTTAGAATGCATAACATAAAGAAAAACATGTGTGTTTGTCTTACCTAAGGATTGTTAGCGAAAATTCCCCACCAAAAAGTGAAGTCCCAACAATACGCTAATATTTCGGTATGCACCTGAGTTTTAAGGTGAAGATTCAATGGGGGAAATTAATACAAAACATTTACAATTTCATGATTTTAAAAATATTAACACTGCAAAATACTAGAACGTAAACATAATTTTCAAATCAACAACATTAATTTAAAAAAAAAAAAAATATATATATATATATATATATATATATATATATATATATATATTAGAGATGCGCGGATAGGCAATTATTTCATCCGCAACCGCATCAGAAAGTCGTCAACCATCCGCAATCCACCCGATCTAACATTTGATCAGAACCGCATCCGCCCGCCATCCGCCCGCACCCGCCCGTTGTTATATATCTAATATAGACGATGGAAGGCATTAGTGAGGTTATAAAGCTTTTGCCTGTTAAAGAAAGGAGACTGATCCAATGCAGTACAGACATTCGCGTGCCACGCTGTCACGACCCAGACGCACACCAGTGCGCAATCATATGGGAGCCGCGCTGAGCGCACCTCCAAGCGCGTCTCGCTGCCGGCGACGGCCGGGTATATGGGCCCGACGCTCCAGCGCCATCCATTTTCAGGGCTAGTTGATTCGGCAGGTGGGTTGTTACACACTCCTTAGCGGGTTCCAACTTCCATGGCCACCGTCCTAGCTGCTGTCTATATCAACCAGGGTGAGCCCCACCCCTTTCGTGAGCGCACTGCGCGTGGAGTGACCCCTGTTACGCGCCCCCGGCAACAGGGTTGGCGGGCAGGTAAGCTGCGCGGGCGGAGCGCGCGGAGTGACCCCTGTTACGAGCCCCCGGCCACGGGGGTGGCGGGCAGGTAAGCTGCTTACCTGCTGCGCGTGACGCCGGCCGCGGCGAAGGCGGACGAGACGGGGTGTCGGTGCGGTGGGCGCGGTGGTGACCCTGGACGTGCGTCGGGCCCTTCTCGCGGATCGCCTCAGCTACGGCTCCCGGTGGGGCCCTCTCGGGGGAAGGGGCCTCGGTCCCGGACCCCGGCGAGGCGTCCCTTCTCCGCTCCGTAAAAGTGTCCATCTCTTTTCTTTTTTTTTCTTCTGTTGTGGCATATGCAGCAGGTGCCTGCTCGTTTTTCGTATGTGGGTAACAACATTTAACTATGTATATATATTTCCGAATTGGTTTAACTGCCACCCGCCTGAATCTATTTAAAATCAAATTGTTCTTTATTTCAACCACCCGACCCGACCCGACCCGCGGATAAAATCTTTTTTTTTTTAATTTCATCCGCCCGATCCGCGGATAATCCGCGGACTCCGCGGTTGTGCCCGCAAACCGCGCATCTCTAATATATATATATATATATATATATATATATATATATATATATATATATGTATATATATATATATATATATAAAGAATAACATTAATTTAAAAATGTTATATATATATATATATATATATATATATATATATATATATATATATAGTAAAAAAAGTTTGGACAGTGTGGTTCATTTTCTATTTTCAGAAAAATTTAAGTCCTGTTTCAGCTTGTTCCCGATCTTTCGTTTTGGATTAGTTTATTTGTCATTGTCATTTAGACATTGTCATTTGCACAGGAAAAACGTTAGACACAAGGTAAAGACACTCTGTACCAGATTATAATGGTCTCACTCATTTCTATCTGTTGTCCACACCCTAAAAAACACAATGGAATTACAGCTGATTGCAGAAAAATGATGGCTAAATTTAGGGCGTGGATGGCAGTGCTAGTTCAGCCATGAACTTACATTTTGGTCACACAGTCCTGGTCACAATAACCATTAACAAGCCGAAACTAGGGCAGAGGACATGATTAACAGAAAATGACGTTACAGAGGAGCTCGCTACAATGAGAGCACAAGAAGAAATTAAAACCATTGCAGAAGAAAGGACAATTAAAACACTTTCCGACAGTAGTATATGTTGTTGTAATGTTTTTCAAACAATATGTCTTATCTAAAAGTAGTTTTTCATTTTGAAAGACATGTCACATGTTAAAATGGTGGTGTGTTAGGAAGGCTAAGCACATATTTAATGTATTTAACTTAATTTCAATGGGCGGGGCTAATTTGAATGTTTTGATGTTGTGGTACATAAAAAGCTCATAAGTTGAGGTGTATCTCTATTGAACAATTCCTGTAGACTGCTTTTTTCGTCGTATCCACTTATGTCTGTTCGATTTCACCCGGGAAATGAAGGGTTTCCAAACAGGACACTAATGATGGAACTTGGTTCGCAGCCAAGTCCGAGTCCTTTGTTCTCGCCCGGAAAAAGGTTGGAGTGCCATCTCCGGGTCAGGGAGGAGATCCTGCCCCAAGTGGAGGAGTTCAAGTGCCTCACAGTTTTGTTCACGAGTGAGGGAAGAGTGGATCGTGAGATCGACAGGCGGATCGGTGCGGCGTTTGCAGTGATGCGGACCCTGTATCGATACGTTTTTGGTGAGGAAGGAGCTGAGCCGGAAGCCAAAACTCCCAATTTACAGATCGCTCTACGTTCCCATCCTCACCTATGATCATGAGCTTTGAGTTATGACTGAAAGGACAAAATCACGGGTACAAGCAGCCGAAATTAGTTTTGGGTGAGGGGGCTCTCCCTTAGAGGTAGGGTGAGAAGCTCTGTTATTCGGGAGGAGCTCAAAGTAAAGCCGCTGCTCCTCCACATTGAGAGGAGCCAGATGAGGTGTTTAGGGCACGTCCGACAGGTAGGAGGCCATGGAGAAGACCCAGGATTCGTTGGGGAGACTGTCTCCCGGCTGGCCTGGGAACAATATCGGGATACCCCGGGAGGAACTGGGGAGAAGAAAGTCTGGGCTTCTCTGCTTATGCTGCTGCCCCCACAACCTGACTTTGGGTAAGCGGAAGAAGATGGATTGATGGTTGATGGTCTCCCGCTAGCGGCTAGCCATAGGCTGGCCTGCACTGTATTTGTTGATGGAGTGGTCAAATGCCTATGTACAGTTACACTTTCAGTCCCTCACTCAATGTGTAAATAAATAAATCAGATTCAAAATAGGCTACATAGCATTCCACCCTTATTGAATGAAGACTTTGCTAAATAATGTGACTGTGTGAGACACAGTAGCAGTTAGGGAAGGGATGTATATGGCCCCATTCCTGGGTGGATCTCGCATGAGAGGGAGAGTGGGGGTACTTATCTTACAATGCAGTCTGTCCAAAACAATGGAAAGGGTCACTCTGTAACTGACGCTCAGGTCAAAGTTGAAATTGCCACAAAACACATTTTAAGATATTCGACACTCTACTGCTGTCTGGCGGCTACGGTGGATAGTGAACACGCCCAATGTCTTTTTTTCATGTGTCAGGTAAACTGCGATGAATGAGGCCATATGAATCCCCTTCTGCTGTATACACAAACACCACAACGGCTCATGTGTTCCGCCATTACTGTTCTGAATTTGACATACTGAACACTTAACACAGTTCAGTTTAATTTTAGGACTAGATGGAACAATCCCATGAAACAAAAAACCTGAGTAGGGTGGCAACAGTAGGCTACATCCATTAGAGCTGCTGCAGTGCTGGTATGGTGTTGGACCTGGTTGGGTGGGATTGCACAACGAGGGATGGAGAGGAGGAGGGGGATGGTTGACAGCTTCATTGGGGTCATCAAGTGGGCATCCTCCTTCACCGGTGTTTCAATGATAGGCCCACGACATCTCCAGAGGGCTCATCGGCAACACCTGGTGTCCCAGGTGAGCCCCCCTCTGCTTTTAACCATTATGTGCTGTAGGTCTTCACCCACAGCCACCAACTGGCTCCCTCTACTGCCCCTGAGAGGGCTTTGATGGTGTTTCGCAGGGTTTGGCCTCAAATCCAAAGTCCTTAAAGGCCTACTGAAATGCGATTTTCTTATTTAAACGGGGATAGCAGGTCCATTCTATGTGTCATACTTGATCATTTTGCGATATTGCCATATTTTTGCTGAAAGGATTTAGTAGAAAACATCGACGATAAAGTTTGGAAACTTTTGGTCGCTGATAAAAAAAGCCTTGCCTGTACCGGAAGTAGCAGACGATATGCGCGTGACGTCAAAGGTTGTGGAGCTCCACACATCTGCACATTGTTTACAATCATGGCCACCAGCAGCGAGAGCGATTCGGACCGAGAAGGCGATGATTTCCCCATTAATTTGAGCGAGGATGAAAGATTTGTGGATGAGGAAAGTGAGAGTGAAGGACTAGAGGGCAGTGGGAGCGATTCAGATAGGGAAGATGCTGTGAGAGGCGGGTGGGACTTGATATTCAGCTGGGAATGACTAAAACAGTAAATAAACACAGGACATATATATACTCTATTAGCCACAACACAACCAGGCTTATATTTAATATGCCACAAATTAATCCCGCATAACAAACACCTTCCCCCTCCATATAACCCGCCAATACAACTCAAACACCTGCACAACACTCTCAATCCCACAGCCCAAAGTACCGTTCACTTCCCCAAAGTTCATACAGCACATATATTTGCCCAAAGTCCCCAAAGTTACATACGTGACATGCACATAGCGGCACGCACGTACGGGCAAGCGATCAAATGTTTGGAAGCTGCGTACTCACGGCACTGCATCTGCGTATCCAACTCAAAGTCCTCCTGGTAAGAGTCTCTGTTGTCCCAGTTCTCCACAGGCCAATGGTAAAGCTTGACTGTCATCTTTCGGGAATGTAAACAATGAAACACAGGCTGTGTTTGTGTTGTTGCAGCCGCCCTCAATACACCGCTTCCCACCTACAGCTTTCTTCTTTGCTGTCTCCATTGTTCATTGAACAAATTGCAAAAGATTCACCAACACAGATGTCCAGAATACTGTGGAATTTTGCGATGAAAACAGACGACTTAATAGCTGGCCACCATGCTGTCTTAAAATGTCCTCTACAATCCGTGACGTCACGCGCAGGCGTCATCATACCGAGACGTTTTCAGCAGGATATTTCGCGCGGAATTTAAAATTGCACTTTAGTAAGCTAACCCGGCCGTATTGGCATGTGTTGCAATGTTAAGATTTCATCATTGATATATAAACTATCAGACTGTGTGGTCGGTAGTAGTGGGTTTCAGTAGGCATTTAAGCAGCCTGATGGTTGTCCGGCCCACAAAGCCTCTGCAGCCAACTTCCACTCGGCAGACCTTGGCTTTCCATCCATTTTGCCAACTCGGTGTACTTAGGGCTTTTGCGTTCAAATGCCTCCTCCACAGCAGCCTCCCAGAGCACCGTGAGTTCTATTATGTACACGATGTGCAGTGAGGAGGACCAGAGCACAAGGTCTGGTCTGAGGTTTGATCTAGCTATCTCTGAAGGAAAGCAGAGATTTTGATTGAGATCCACTGCTATTTACATGTCACAGTCAAAAGGGTCTTCACCCTTTTCGTAGGTACATCGTTTCTTTGACACTATTGCTGCATTCCAGACTAAGTGTCCCACTTGTAAATTCTGTCATCCGACCTCAAGGCGTTCCACTTGAAAGTAAACAAATACGGCTGACGACAACAATACGCATGTTGGTAAGCATCAGAGGTATATTGTAGTCTATTCTGCTGACAAGAA
This sequence comes from Nerophis lumbriciformis, assembly GCF_033978685.3. Lineage (NCBI taxonomy): Eukaryota > Metazoa > Chordata > Actinopteri > Syngnathiformes > Syngnathidae > Nerophis > Nerophis lumbriciformis. The sequence continues at coordinate 17,953,817 of NC_084548.2, forward strand.
ATGTTGTTTATTTGTATTGTTTTACCTTTTACTCAAGAGACTTCATGCAGAGAGGATATAATGATTATTTCTCATTTATTTTATGAAAATAAGCAAAATATTTTGGAAGGTCAAAACAATGTGGATATCAAAGGTTTGTTTATTTCAGCAATAAGTCTTAGACTTAGACAAACTTTAAAGTTAAAAGTTAAAGTTAAAGTACCAATGATTGTCACACACACACTAGGTGTGGCGAAATTATTCTCTGCATTTGACCCATCACCCTTGATCACCACCTGGGAGGTGAGGGGAGCAGTGAGCAGCAGCGGTGGCCGCGCCCGGGAATCATTTTTGGTGATTTAACCCCCAATTCCAACCCTTGATGCTGAGTGCCAAGCAGGGAGGTAATGGGTCCCATTTTTATAGTCTTTGGTATGACTCGGCCGGGGTTTGAACTCACAACCTACCGATCTCAGGGCGGACACTCTAACCACTATCGATCCACAAGGGAAATTGTTCCACACAGTAGCTCAGTGACAAAGGTCGGAAAGGGTAAGGATGGAAAGGATAATGCAGGTATAAAGTAGACTAAAAATGTACCACAGTAGCAATATAAAATAGGTACAAGTTGAAATTAATAAATGACATACAAGCATAACATGCAATTCAAGATATTTCAAGCCTTTTTTGATATAATTTCGATAATTATGGCTTATAGCTTATGAAAACTTTAAATTATGAATCTCATAAAAATTGGGTTTTTCAAAAACTCTATGCCATGATCATCAAAAGTGTAACAAATAAAGACTGGACATGTCTCACTTTACATGTAATGAGTTTATATCTCATATTAAAACCAAGACAAACAGGCTAAAGAACAGCTTCTTCCCCAGGGCCATAACCACCCTGAACGGACTGCCCCATTGTCCCTCATAACTGCCTTCTCTTCGGTGCAATAACCCATTCCACCAACCACCCTGTGTTTTTCATGTAGATATTCATGTATATATTAATTTCACCCACTTTATACAGTGTACAGGGTCACATTTGTGGGCCACACCTTTCTTTGCACTTCTATATTTTTTATATTTTTATATATTTACACATTGTTTTCTTTCATGCACACATCGCACTGTATGGAATGGCCTCAATCTCGTTACCCTGCGTAATGACAATAAAGCTGATTCTGATTCTGATTCTGATATTGGTTTCACATTGGAAGTTGCTAACTTTAATTAACTTTTGCACTATATTCTTTTTTCTTTTTTAGTTACACCCGTGTACACAAGACAAGATGAAAAGAAACGTATTTCAGTATTTAGATTTTCCAAAGAAACCATGGATCCATAAAAAAAAGAAAACAACACAATCTCCTTTCACACAATGTTGCTTTATCGTGGCCTGTTCATTTTAAGACGATATCTCATACAAGCAAGGCAATTTTATGATTCACCAGAACCCCTAAATGGCCTGCGATTTCTATCAGCGCCTGCAATCAAAGGTATCACAGCACACGATCACAGAAAATAAGTGTGTAGTTACGCGGAGCATTGTTAGGATCTTCCGCAACAAAGAAAGCTGGAACACAGACAGCAGGAGAGACGGCGGTAGTTCAGTGGAAAAGATCTTTTGCACAAGAGCGAGAAATCCATGGGAATCTGTCCTATTAGCATATGAATCAAATTCCAACAGCAGGAAAGAAGATATATTCAGTGTGCTGCCTGTTGGTCACAATCACAAGCACAGACGAGTTGAAAGGACCTGTCCTAAATTATTGGGTCCAAAATCATTATGGATGGAGCATGACTTTAGGTAACCATGTGAATTCAAAACTACTGTAATATTGATACTGCAAAAAAAACTAAACATGAACATGCAAGCCTAGACATGTTTTGATGCAGGTACAATCTTCACAAGCTCCGCTGGGGACTTGCGGTCGACCATCCAAGCTTTAGCAAAGGAAACATGTATGAACAAGGTAGTCGAGACGTCACAGCCAAATTCTTGTCTCTTATCAGCGATGACTGTTATGCGGTGCATTTGCAACACGCACGCACAAACAAAACCACTTCCTGCCGTGCCCCGGTAGCTTAACGACTTTGTTGAAAATATTACAAAATAACAACGTAAGTGCATTCAAATTGTCTGGATAAGACAAAGTCATTTTCCAACAATCAATCAATCAATCAATGTTTATTTATATAGCCCTAAATCACAAGTGTCTCAAAGGGCTGCACAAGCCACAACGACATCCTCGGTACAGCCCACATAAGGGCAAGGAAAAACTCACCCCAGTGGGACGTCGATGTGAATGACTATGAGAAACCTTGGAGAGGACCGCATATGTGGGTAACCCCCCCCCCTCTAGGGAGACCGAATGCAATGGATGTCGAGTGGGTCTAACATAATATTGTGAGAGTCCAGTCCATAGTGGATCCAGCATAACAGTAAGAGTCCAGTCCACAGTGGGGTCAGCAGGAAACCATCCCGAGCGGAGACGGGTCAGCAGCGCAGAGATGTTCCCAACCGATATACAGGCGAGCGGTCCACCCCGGGTCCCGACCCCGGACAGCCAGCACCCCATCCATGGCCACCGGATCTGTGTGTCTCCCCTTCCACAAGGGATAGGGGGGAGCAGAGGAGAAAAGAAAAGAAACGGCAGATCAACTGGTCTAAAAAAAGGGGGGCTATTCAAAGGCTAGAGTATACAAATGAGTTTTGAGATGGGACTTAAATGTTTCTACTGAGCAATTCAATGGAGCAATTCAGTTATTCCTGTGAAATCAATCAATCAATCAATCTTTATTTATATAGCCCTAAATCACAAGTGTCTCAAAGGGCTGCACAAGCCACAACGACATCCTCGGTACAAAGCCCACATAATGCAGTTTATTTAGTTACGGCAATGTGACCAATATGTGATGCGTTAACTTTTAGCACATGTGCAAAAGGATCGGGCAGCTCAATAACAATGTCAGGCTTTCCTATGATTAGGCCCTAAATGGCATTCCGAGCCGAGTTATTTTACAGTGACATGTCTTGGTTTTCAATAAGACCACCTGTAGTTCTTCTTTTTCCACAGGTTCCCAGGAGCGCGACAAACAGTGCAGTGATCCACAAAGAAATCTGCAGGGGGTGACAGTGTGCCGAGTTGGTGTTTGCTTCGCTGTCTGGCTAAAATGTTGTCACTGTCAACATCTTGATGGGCTTATTTTTCGATTTCTGTCTCAAAATGAGGGTTTTGTACTGGGGAAAAAGGAGCTCCAACAGTGAGGCCACTGTTGGAAAAAAAGGAGTCTTGAATAATATGTGATGTATAAGCCATCTTCCTCCATACTTGCCAACCTTGAAACCTCCGATTTCGGGAGGTGGGGGGTGGGGGCGTGGTCGGGGGTGGGGCGGGGCGTAGTTGGGGGCGTGGTTAAGAGGGGAGGAGTGTATTGACAGCTAGAATTCACCAAGTCAAGTATTTCATACATATATATATATATATATATATATATATATATATATATATATATATATATATATATATATATATATATATATCCATCCATCCATTTTCTACTGCTTATTCCCTTTGGGGTCGCGGGGGGCGCTGGAGCCTATCTCAGCTACAATCGGGCGTAAGGCAGGGTACACCCTGGACAAGTCGCCACCTCATCACAGGGCCAACACAGATAGACAGACAACATTCACACTCACATTCACACACTAGGGCCAATTTAGTGTTGCCAATCAACTTATCCCCAGGTGCATGTCTTTGGAGGTGGGAGGAAGCCGGAGTACCCGGAGGGAACCCACGCAGTCACGGGGAGAACATGCAAACTCCACACAGAAAGATCCCGAGCCCGGGATTGAACCCAAGACTATATATATATATATCTACATCCTGAAAATATGCAAACAAAACTGTGTTTAGATAATTGATACTTCAAACTTGCATAAATAAATATTAAGGAATATAACATAACTTGGCTTCTGAGAGTTTCAAAATGTAATGAATAAAATGCTAAAGTTGTTGATAAACAAGCAATTATTTTAATAATTAAATATGGTCATTTTAAATGAATTATTATGATAATTTAAAATCAATTATTTCAAATATGTTTATTTTAATGTATAATTATATGGCTGGATGTAATAAGGAGTCAGGAAAAAATACAAATAAAAATACAATTAATTTTGATGTTTTTAGCAAAATATAGTAAACATTTATTTTATTTTTTTTTAATTTAAATTCCATCCATCCATCCATCTTCTTCCGCTTATCCGAGGTCGGGTCGCGGGGGCAGCAGCCTAAGCAGGAAAGCCCAGACTTCCCTCTCCCCAGCCACTTCGTCCAGCTCTTCCCGTGGGACCCCGAGGCGTTCCCAGGCCAGCCGGGAGACATAGTCTTCCCAACGTGTCCTGGGTCTTCCCCGCGGCCTCCTACCGGTCGGACGTGCCCTAAACACCTCCCTAGGGAGGCGCTTGGGTGGCATCCTGACCAGATGCCCGAACCACCTCATCTGGCTCCTCTCGATGTGGAGGAGCAGCGGCTTTACTTTGAGCTCCCCCCAGATGGCAGAGCTTCTCACCCTATCTCTAAGGGAGAGCCCCGCCACCCGGCGGAGGAAACTCATTTCGGCCGCTTGTACCCGTGATCTTGTCCTTTCGGTCATAACCCAAAGCTCATGACCATAGGTGAGGATGGGAACGTAGATCGACCAGTAAATTGAGAGCTTTGCCTTCCGGCTCAGCTCCTTCTTCACCACAACGGATCAATACAGCGTCCGCATTACTGAAGACGCCGCACCGATCCGCCTGTCGATCTCACGATCCACTCTTCCCTCACTCGTGAACAAGACTCCGAGGTACTTGAACTCCTCCACTTGGGGCAAGATCTCCTCCCCAACCCGGAGATGGCACTCCACCCTTTTCCAGGCGAGAACCATGGACTCGGACTTGGAGGTGCTCATTCTCATCCCAGTCGCTTCACACTCGGCTGCGAACCGATCCAGTGAGAGCTGAAGATCCTGGCCAGATGAAGCCATCAGGACCACATCATCTGCAAAAAGCAGAGACCTAATCCTGCAGCCACCAAACCAGATCCCCTCAACGCCTTGACTGCGCCTAGAAATTCTGTCCATAAAAGTTATGAACAGAATCGGTGACAAAGGGCAGTCTTGGCGGAGTCCAACCCTCACTGGAAACGTGTCCGACTTACTACCGGCAATGCGGACCAAACTCTGGCACTGATCATACAGGGAGCGGACTGCCACAATCAGACAGTCCGATACCCCATACTCTCTGAGCACTCCCCACAGGACTTCCCAAGGGACACGGTCGAATGCCTTCTCCAAGTCCACAAAACACATGTAGACTGGTTGGGCAAACTCCCATGCACCCTCAAGGACCCTGCCGAGAGTATAGAGCTGGTCCACTGTTCCACGACCAGGACGAAAACCACACTGTTCCTCCTGAATTTGAGGTTCGACTATCCGGCTTAGCCTCCTCTCCAGTACACCTGAATAGACCTTACCGGGAAGGCTGAGGAGTGTGATCCCACGATAGTTAGAACACACCCTCCGGTTCCCCTTCTTAAAGAGAGGAACCACCACCCCGGTCTTCCAATCCAGTGGTACCGCCCCCGATGTCCACGCGATGCTGCAGAGTCTTGTCAACCAAGACAGCCCCACAGCATCCAGAGCCTTAAGGAACTCCGGGCAGATCTCATCTACCCCCGGGGCCTTGCCAACGAGGAGCTTTTTAACTACCTCAGTAACCTCAGCCCCAGAAATAGGAGAGCCCACCACAGACTCCCCAGGCACAGCCACACCTGGTGTCAATCAGCCAGCTGCTATTTAGACCTGCTTTGACCTCCAGTCAGTGCTGGAGCATTGTCGATGTATTGTCAATGTCAGTGTAGCTGTATGCTGTAGCTGTAAGCTGAATGCTGTGGACTGTTTTTTTTTTCCATAATTCCTGTTTTCCTGGTATCCTGTTTCCTGTCTTCAAGTTCCTGGTTTGTGTTTTCTTTATTTTTGACATTAAATCATGTTTTCCTGTACCAAGCCTGCCTTCTCTGCATCTTGGGGTTCGTCACCTACACTTCGTGATCATTTTAAATTCAGGGTAATAATTAATGTAGCTTGAAGGTTAAGAATAATTATATTTCGAAACCTGCATTGTATTCTATTAAATAAATGAAGCTGTTTATTTCACAGAATTGCTTATTTCTTAATAAATGACAGCAATATGAAAATAAATGGTCTCAATAAATAACATCTGATTTTTAATGCGAGATGAAAAACAGCACATGACCACAACAGCTGAAGTAAAGACAGTGCTTTGGATTCTTCTGCCTTTGGGACTTCCCTTAACCTATGGTGTGCCACGCAAACAGCACTAAACTAACTGTTTCACAGAGACAAACAATATCGAAAGCATTATAAGATTTAGCTCTGGTTTCACCCATTAACAACTGGGAAAGTAGCTGTCATTTTAGATTTTACCTAGCTAGAACAATGCAGATATACTTTGTTCCCCACTACAAACTTGTACACCTGCTATTTTTGGACATAAAAAATGAAAGTGTCTAAAACTAGCCTACAGTACATTCAATATAGAACCCATGCTAAAGTGTTATTTTTGCCCACGATAAGAACACTTCCAGTCATATAGTACATTGAAAAAGAACCCACACTTAGGCTAAGTGTTCCTTTTGCCCACAGTGACGATAACATGTAGGGGCTTTATATTATTTAGTGCACGGCAAGGAGTGCTTTCTTTATGCGGATTTCATTCACGTTAAACTAGCGTGGTCTGATCGCAAAGCCCTACGCATAGCGCGTGTTCTGCATTTAGGACGTGTCAGCACCTGACTGACACAACAACGTTATTATAATACCGTTATTATAATACCGTTATTATAATACCGTTATTATACATCATTCATTCATTCAGGTGAAACCAACATTAGTTACAGCAATATAATTTAAAGCAAATTGTATGTTGACAGCACATTTTGGATCGGATGATGTTTAAAGAAAAAGTGGACTTCATTGCGTTACATTGTTGGAGTTGTAATGGGCTGTGCGTGACCAAAGATCATACATTGAGAGAAGATGATCTACCGCAGTGGTCCTCAACCTTTTTTCAGTGATGTACCCCCTGTGAACAATTTTTTAATTCAAGTACCCCTTAATCAGAGCAAAGCATTTTTGGTTGAAAAAAAGTGATAAAGAAGTAAAATACAGCACTATGTCATCAGTTTCTGATTTATTAAATTGTATAACAGTGCAAAATATTGCTCATTTGTTGTGGTCTTTCTTGAACTATTTGGAAAAAAAGATATCAAAATTAGAGATGTCCTCGGCCGATATTATCGGCCGATAAATGCGTTAAAATGTAATATCGGAAATTATTGGTATCGTTTTTTTATTATCGTATCGTTTTTTTTTGTTTGTTTTTTATTAAATCAACATAAAAAACACAAGATACACTTACAATTAGTGCACCAACCCAAAAAACCTCCCTCCCCCATTTACACTCTTTCACACTCATTCACATTATATATCAATATATATCAATACAGTCTGCAAGGGATACAGTCCGTAAGCACACATGATTGTGCGTGCTGCTGGTCCACTAATAGTACTAACCTTTAACAGTTAATTTGACTAATTTTCATTTATTACTAGTTTCTATCTACCTGTTTTTATATTGTTGTACTTTCTTTTTTATTCAAGAAAATGGTTTTAATTTATTTATCTTATTTTATTTTATTAATTAAAAAAAAAAAGTACCTTATCTTCACCATACCTGGTTGTCCAAATTAGGCATAATAATGTGTTAATTCCACGCCACGACATCGATTGATATCGGTATCGGTTGATATCGGTATCGGTAATTAAAGAGTTGGACAATATCAGAATATCGGATATCGGCAAAAAGCCATTATCGGACATCCCTAATAAAAATAACTAAAAACTTGTTGAAAAATGAACAAGTGATTCAATTATAAATAAAGATTTCTACACATAGAAGTAATCATCAACTTAAAGTGCCCTCTTTGGGGATTGTAATAGAGATCCATCTGGATTCATGAACTTAATTCTAAAAATGTCTTCACAAAAAAAAAAATCTTTAACATCAATATTTATGGAACATGTCCACAAAAAATCTAGCTGTCAACACTGAATATTGCATTGTTGCATTTCTTTTCACAGTTCTTTTTGTCAGACATTTAAAAATAATCTCACGTACCCCTTGGCATACCTTCAAGTTCCCCCAGGGGTACGCGTACCCCCATTTGAGAACCACTGATCTACCGCATACACAAAGTACTTTTTCAGTCAGTCCCATCGTCTTCTTTTTGTCACTTAACAAGGCTTGAACAAACCCCTCCATGGGAATCTACTCAAATTAGCCCAAATCTGAACCATTCATACTGGACAGATAAGAGACAGTAAATTGTGAAGAGTTATAGCCTACAACGTGTGGACTAATGATGATGACAAAGTTTGGTAGTTAAAGGATTTGCCATAAAATTAGAAACTAATAGAGTACAGGCCAAAAGTTTGGACACACCTTCTCATTCAATGTGTTTTCTTTATGTTCATGACATTGTAGATTGTCACTGAAGGCATCAAAACTATGAATGAACACATGAATGAAAACACCCCAGCAGACGATGGCGTGGAACACCGCAGAGGCCACCCCAGTGTACCGGTATATGTTTTGTTTTGTTGTTGTTGTTTTACTTTTGTGGCTGTGTGTAGAAGTGGCTGGTTTGCATCAGCTCTGCTCCTTTAATGTCTTTAATGTTCTTTGTGTTCTTTGATGTTTCCCTCCTACACATATGTTTATGTGTGCTGTTGTTATGAGTTTCCTTTCCCTTGGCCTCAGTCTGGACCCCCTCTCCAGGGTCCCAGGCTTAGACTGATTTTTTTTTTTTTTTCTCACCTTCCCCCCTCCCCAGCATTTACCTGTTTCTCACCTTTTTTTGTAAGGGGCGCCGGAAGTTGGCAGACCCGTCAGCGATGCTGTCCTGTCTCCCTATAATGTTTGTCTGCTCTTGAATGAGATTGTGCTGAATATCCTAATTTCCCTTTGGGGATTATTAAAGTATTTCTGATTCTGATTCTGATGCGGAGTTATGTTCTTAACAAAAAAAGGTGAAATAACTGAAAACATGTTTTATATTCTAGTTTCTTCAAAATAGCCACCCTTTGCTCTGATTACTGCTTTGCACACTCTTGGCATTCTCTCGATGAGCTTCAAAAGGTTGTCACCTGAAATGGTTTTCACTTCACAGGTGTGCTTGAAGCTCATGGAGAGAATGCCAAGAGTGTGCAAACCAGTAATAAGATCAAATGGTGGATATTTTGAAGAAACTAGAACAGTGGTTCTTAACCTGGGTTCGATCGAACCCTAGGGGTTCGGTGAGTCAACCTCAGGGGTTCGGCGGGGCCTCCGCCACGGAGGTAAAGACACATCCGACTTATCGTGTAAATAAAAACGTCTCCTTTTCAGTGTATTATGGATACCCCCAAAAAATGTTCCCTCTAATTTTCCATCTGATTTGCAGGTTGTGATTGATCGATTGAAACTTTTACTAGTAGATTGCAAAGGAAGAGAATACACAGTACAGTTAACACAGTACAGTACATATTCCGTACAATTGATCACTAAATGGTAACACCCGAATAAGTTTTTCAACTTGTTTAAGTCGGGGTCCACGTTAATCAATTCATGGTAATGTGTGTAAGGTGTGTAATTTGTTGTGAGTTCATGCACTGTGTTGGTTTTGTTCTTTGAACAAGGTGATGTTCATGCACGGTTCATTTTGTGCACCAGTAAAAAAACATCTAACTTAGTCTTGAATTAGAATTTTTTTTTTTTTTTTTTTTCACTAAAGAAGGGTTCGGTGAATGCGCATATGAAACTGGTGGGGTTCGGTACCTCCAACAAGGTTAAGAACCACTGAACTAGAATATATAACATGTTTTCAGTTATTTAACCATTTTTTGGTAAAGGGGAACATTATCACAATTTCAGAAGGGTTAAAACCATTAAAAATCAGTTCCCAGTGGCTTATTTTATTTTTCGAAGTTTTTTTCAAAATGTTACCCATCACGCAATATCCCTAAAAAAAGCTTCAAAGTGCCTGATTTTAACCATCGTTATATACACCCGTCCATTTTCCTGTGACGTCACACAGTGATGCCAATACAAACAAACATGTCGGATAGATTAGCAAGGTATAGCGACATTAGCTCGGATTCAGACTCGGATTTCAGCGGCTTAAGCGATTCAACAGATTACGCATGTATTGAAATGGATGGTTGTAGTGTGGAGGCAGGTAGCGAAAGCGAAATTGAAGAAGAAACTGAAGCTATTGAGCCATATCGGTTTGAACCGTATGCAAGCGAAACCGACGAAAACGACACGACAGCCAGCGACACGGGGGAAAGCGAGGACGAATTCAGCGATCGCCTTCTAACCAACGATTGGTATGTGTTTGTTTGGCATTAAAGGAAACTAACAACTATGAACTAGGTTTACAGCATATGAAATACATTTGGCAACAACATGCACTTTGAGAGTGCAGACAGCCCAGTTTTCATCAATTAATATATTCTGTAGACATACCCTCATCCGCGCTCTTTTCCTGAAAGCTGATCTGTCCAGTCCAGTTGGAAATGCATCTGCTTTGAGTGTCGCAGGATATCCACACATTTTTGCCATCTCTGTCGTAGCATAGCTTTCGTCGGTAAAGTGTGCGGAACAAACGTCCAATTTCTTGCCACTTTCGCATCTTTGGGCCACTGGTGCAACTTGAATCCGTCCCTGTTCGTGTTGTTACACCCTTCGACAACACACCGACGAGGCATGATGTCTCCAAAGTACGGAAAACAGTCGAAAAAACGGAAAATAACAGAGCTGATTTGACTCGGTGTTTGTAATGTGTTTGAGAAAATGGCGGATTGCTTCCCGATGTGACATCACGTTGTGACGTCATCGCTCCGAGAGCGAATAATAGAAAGGCGTTTAATTCGCCAAAATTCACCCATTTAGAGTTCGGAAATCGGTTAAAAAAATATATGGTCTTTTTTCTGCAACATCAAGGTATATATTGACACTTACATAGGTCTGGTGATAATGTTCCCCTTTAAGTACAAAACTCCACATGTGTTCATTTATAGTTTCAATGCCTTCAGTGACAATCTACAATATAAATAGTCATGAAAATAAAGAAAACACATTAATTGAGAAGGTGTGTCCAAACGTTTGGCCTGTACTGTGTATATATATATTTACTATCCACTCCATGGTATACTTGATGTACAATAGATGCCACTCCGAAGAGAATCTACATGTCACATTCCTCAATTAGTGGCAGCGTCAGCTGCTGGTGACAGGAAGTGACACACCAATTGAATGTGTATTTGAAGAAATTTCAATCTTCTTTTACCCTCAGGGATCAGACGAAAAAGCTCCGAAAGGGCAGCACAGAATGTTGATGCAGGCGTACGTGACCTCTGGAAAAGTACAACCCTGTCAGGAGTCACCTCAGTTGCTCAAATTCATAAAGGGCGCAAAGTTATTAGTGCCCCCCTGTGTGACGCCATGACTTCACCAAACAGTTGTCGGCTACACCGGTCGCGAACTTTGCCCCTTGGTCGTTAGGAACTAGTCGAGCTTAAAGGCAGAAAGCCAGACGCCATGGCAACAGGAACGCTGCAGAGGAGACGCACTGAGCGTTTTGAAAAGAAATCCGCGGGAGGACTCTCAATCCCTTGGTGTGAGACATTTTGATTTTGATCTACAGTAGAAAGCATTTTTTTGGAGAGGCAGACAAGATAGACGGAGCGATGACACAATCATCTTGTCACACCGACCGCTTTATTTTAAACCCACCGTGTTAACTGCTGTGAATTCCTGTGCCAGTGACTCCTGCAACTATTTCACAAGCATTCCAACTGTGCTCTGGTTGTCCTCGGAAGAGAGCAGTAAAGTCTCCCAACAAATAGACACAGCAGCACCTTTTTTTCTTTTTTTTTTACTTTCTCTCTTATGGTGATCTTTTGACATCATTAAACCAGTCAATTGGAAGCAAGCATCCGATTCTTCTAAGTCCTTTCAAGGCATAGGATAAGAGCGTTGGTGCACAGTGATCAGAGGAGACAAGAATATAAGTCGGCACTGCCACCTGGCCTTCTTACATCAAATAGTCATTTATAGAGGGATTCTCAACTGCCAGATAGATGTTCTGTGCGGGTCGTGAGGGCCAAGTTTTATTCACGCAGTCATTCATTTTGTACTTTTTTCTTCTGCTAGGGGTCATGGTTGAACTGCTTGATGAATCAAGTTCCTCCACAGCTTCACCGCAATATGCGATGTATAATATTTAGAAAGATGAAATACTGTACATGCCCCCTACTGACCAATGTGAATATTGATAAATGTGTAATGATAGCTCCAAAAACGAATTCAAACCACAAAATAAAATAAATAAATCAACACAAAAATGTGACACATTATGGGTGGGTCACATATGCATGTACAGTAGATGGCAGTATTGTCCTGTTTAAAAGTGTCACAACATTGCTGTTTACGGCAGACAAACTGCTTTACGGTAGACGAAAACTTGACTGCTGTTGTTGTGTGTTGTTACCGCGCTTGGAGGACGTTAATGAAACTGCCTATCAATAAACCCACATAAGAAACCAAGAACTCGCCCTCGATCATTCTACAGTTATAACGTGATTGGGCAGACATGCTGTTTATATTGTGGGAAAGCAGACGTGAGAACAGGCTGTCAACACGTCACTCAGGTCCGCATGGAGCTGGAGGGGGCGTGGCCTCCAGCTCCGCCTGAATTTCGGGAGATTTTCGGGAAAAAAAATTGTCCCGGGAGGTTTTCGGGAGAGGAGCTGAATTTCGGGAGTCTCCCGGAAAATCCGGGAGGGTTGGCAAGTATGATATACAGTCGTGGAATCAACACATTATTATGCCTAATTTGGACAACCAGGTATGGTGACAATAGGGTACTTTTAAAAAAAAATTATAAAATAAAATAAGATGAATAAATTAAAAACATTTTCTTGAATAAAAAAGAAAGTAAAACAATATAAAAACAGTTACATTGAAACTAGTAATTAATGAAAATGAGTAAAATGAACGGTTAAAGGTTAGTACTATTAGTGGACCAGCAGCACGCACAATCATGTGTGCTTACGGACTGTATCCCTTGCAGACTGTATTGTTATATATTGATATATAATGTAGGAACCAGAATATTAATAACAGAAAGAAACAACCCTTTTGTGTGAATGGGGGAGGAAGGTTTTTTGGGTTGGACACTAATTGTAAGTTTATCTTGTGTTTTTTATGTTGATTTAATAAAAAAAAAAAAAAAAAAACCCGATACCCATAATAAAAAATTTGATACCGATAATTTCCAATGTTAAATTTTTCAACGCATTTATTGAATTTTAACGCATTTATCGGCTTATATATATATATATATATATATATATATATATATATATATATATATATATATATATATATGTACACATATGTTAGGTCAGAAAAAACACAGAGGCTATATCATCCCTACAAGCCTGCCGATATTATCGGCCAGCTCTAATTTTTTGTTTCATCTGACATCACATTTTCAACGATCAAACCTTCTGGAGGAAATTTCTGTGGTCAGATGAAACAAAAATTGAGCTGTTTGGCCATAATACCCAGCAATATGTTTGGAGGAGAAAAGGTGAGGCCTTTAATCCCATCAACACCATTCCTACCGTCAAGCATGGTGTTCATCAGCCCGTAGGTTGAGTCTTGGGCGCAGTTGGGTGTCCCATTAGGAGAATGACCCCAAACACATGCCAAAAGTGGTAAAAGAATGGCTAAATCAGGCTAGAATTAAGGTTTTAGAATGACCTTCCCAAAGTCCTGACTTAAACGTGTGGACAATGCTGAAGAAACAAGTCCATGTCAGAAAACCAACACATTTAGCTGAACTGCACCAATTTTGTCAAGAGGAGTGGGCAAAAATTCAACCAGAAGCTTGCCAGAAGCTTGTGGATGGCTACTAAAAGTGCCTTATTACAGTGAAACTTGCCAAGGGACATGTAACCAAATATTAACATTGTTGTATGTATACTTTTGACCCAGCATATTTGGTCACATTTTCAGTAGACCCATCATAAATTCATAAAAGAACCAAACTTCATGAATGTTTTTTGAGACCAACAAATATGTGCTTCAATCACTCTATCACAAAAAAATAAGAGTTGTAGAAATTATTGGAAACTCAAGACATCCATGACATTATGTTCTTTTGACCACAACTGTATATACTTGAAAGAAAATGACACAAACAATGTTGTGCAGTGAGACTTGTTTTTAAAAGCAGACTGGGTAAAGTCAGACTCCTGTAGTCTCCAATTATAAAATTACAGAGGCAATTGTCTGCTCTTCTTCTTATATGTAGGTGCAAACCACATACCTGACATGTAGCAGCACATACTGGATGACAAATGTGTCTTTTTCAAAAGAAGACCTATGTCAGACCTAAGGACAATGAAGGTAGATCAAAGGTAAACAGTGCATATGTACTTTCAACTACGGTTGTGTATACCTATAGCACTATTCGTGACGTTTCAGTTAAATTAAGTGGCATTAAAAAGAAAACAATTATGATCATTTGGAAATGGATCTGTATTGTAGACATATTTTCTGAATGATTCTAGTCGTAAGTAAAATCTGTGCATTTCTTGATCAAATAAGGGGCACGAAGCTGAGCTGTAGCACTACTGAATGTGCAACACCTCACAAACCGGGTGGTAAAAACTGTTTCTCAGCGTGTTTCCAATATATTTATTTATTAAATAATCATCACCCGCCATGATGTTCTACAACCTGTGTAATGTATTTCATCAAGGCATACTTGCTTGCCAACCTTGAGACCTCCGATTTTGGGAGGTGGGGGGTGGGGCGGGGGCGTGATCGGGGGTGGGGCAGGGGCGTGTTTGAGGGCGTGGTTAAGAGGGGAGGAGTATATGTACAGCTAGAATTCACCAAGTCAAGTAATTCATATATATATATATATATATATATATATATATATATATATATATATATATATATACATATATTATAAATACTTGACTTGGTGAATTCTAGCTATATATATATTTATTTTATTATATATATATATATATATATATATATATATATATATATATATATATATATATATATATATATATATATATATATATATATATATATATATATAATAAAAGAAATACTTGAATTTCAGTGTTCATTTATTTACACATATACACACACATAACACTCATCTACTCATTGTTGAGTTAAGGGTTGAATTGTCCATCCTTGTTCTATTCTCTGTCACTATTTTTCTAACCATGCTGAACACCCTCTCTGATGATGCATTGTTGTGTAGCACGCACAAAAGTGCTTTCATCAAATGCACTAGAGTCTGAAATCTTCCATCTCTCCCTAGCATGGCCCAAAACCGGTCAATCCTTGCTTCCTGAGGATGATCTTCACTACCAAGCACTTGGTACTCCACTCTTTCTTCCCGGAGGCTATCCAGGTCCAATCGCAGCTGCGGCTTGGAACTTACAAGCGTATTTCTTCATCTTACTCGTCGTCGGCGTCGCCACGGCTGTATCTTCCTCGTTCTTCTGCTTCGTCTCCTTGTTGTGTGCGCAGTTGTGTACTCTCTAAAAGCCGTAGATGTTATAACGTGATTGGGCAGGACTCAGGTCCGCATGAAGCTGGAGGGGGCGTGGCGCCGGCTGAAAATTGGGAGATTTTCGGGAGAATATTTGTCCCGGGAGGTTTTTGGTAGAGGCGCTGAATTTTGGGAGTCTCCCGGAAAATTCGGGAGGGTTGCCAAGTATGCATCAAGGTGTGTGTGTCATAATTACTTGGGGTGTCCGGAGATGATATTGATACCAGAACACAGCAAAAAAACAAGTCAGTCGTATTGGCAAAGTTGGCTTGCATTTAAACTTTATGATACAAGCAGTTCAGTTAAGACACAAGTTTGATTTTTTTAAAAAAATACATTTTAGTGAAGTCATTAACAAAAGGTAGCCGAAAATGCTATGAGCTGGGATGTTAAAAGCTAAGAGCTACACAACAGCTAGACAGACACGCGAGACATAAGTAAGAAGTGTCCCTAATTTAATATTAGAAAAGTCTAAAACACTACATTTTTCAATATAAACATAGTATATTACTTACCTATATAAAGTCTTTAAGGCAGAAGCTGAAGACATTATCGAGTAACAAACGTGTTTGCATCATTTAATTTGAGCTTAAAGGGGAACTTTACTATTTTCGGAAATGTTTCTATATTTTACAATCCTTATGTAAGGTAAGGTAAGATAAGAACACATATGTTTTTTTGTTTTGTTTGTTTTTATGCATTCTAAGTTGTATGAGGTGGCTAACATTGCATCTAATGGCAGTACACTATGCCACCCAAAAAGCCCTCTGAAAAACACTTAAAAATCATCAATAATACTCCAGTTACATTTTCTCACCTGAATATTAACCAAGTATTAGCGACATTGTATTTTAAGCGCTAATGGGGTCGGTCTATTTTTAGCGGCGCCGTGATCACAGAGAGGTAACTAGCTTATGCTACTATTTTGACATTTCGCCTTTGAGCTGGTGAACGTTAATTCTACATTTTAATGCTTGTCTCTCACCTGGATAGTAGAAAAATGTAGCCCTAAACCAAGAAGTTGGTCAAATTTGACAGTCAACTTTTACCCAGAGATGGCGAGAAAAACACGAAAAGACGCTCATTTGCAAAAAATGTTTTTAACCTTTTGGGAGAATTATGATTAAGATAGGAATATGTAACATCCCATCAGTCAGAATCCCAGTGAGAGCAGACATTATACAGTAAGTCCGTATTTCTGGTTTAGTACTTAGCAGTACTCCTGCATGAAGTGTTTGTTGTTGAAAGGAAAAACAAACATTGCGATGTGTCTGCGAAATGAATACGCCGCCACCAAGGTTGGCTTAAACTAAAGGGCCCCTTATAAAAAATATGAAATACGAAAATATGAAGTTAGTCTACCCTTTTGCAGCTCCAACCAAACGTTTTACAAGATGCTACTGTATGTCCATTTATGTTTTTAGATATCTAATGTTGGATCGGAGACTGGGCTATCTACAGTATGTTCTAGTTTAACACATCATCACAAAGGTGTTTAATGGGGTTCTTCTTTACAAGGGTTATTTATCATATAGTACTGGTAGTGTAATGCCATTCTCATTTACAAACCCCATTTCCATATGAGTTGGGAAATTGTGTTAGATGTAAATATAAAGGAAATACAATGATTTGCAAATCCTTTTCAACCCATATTCAATTGAATGCACTACAAAGACAAGATATTTGATGTTCAAACTCATAAACTTTTTTTTTTTTTTTTAGCAAATACTAATTAAATTAGAATTTCATGGTTGCAACACATGCCAAAGTAGTTAGGAAAGGGCATGTTCACCACTGTGTTACATGGCCTTTCCTTTTAACAACACTCAGTAAACGTTTGGGAACTGAGGAGACACATTTTTTAAGTTTCTCAGGTGGAATTATTTCCCATTCTTGCTTGATGTACAGCTTAAGTTGTTCAACAGTCCGGGGGTCTCAGTTGTGGTATTTTAGGCTTCATATTGCGCCACACATTTTCAATGGGAGTCAGGTCTGGACTACAGGCAGGTCAGTCTAGTACCCGCACTCTTTTACTATTAAGCCACGTTGATGTAACATGTGGTTTGGCATTGTCTTGCTGAAATAAGCAGGGGCGTCCATGGTAACATTGCTTGGATGGCAACATATGTTGCTCCAAAACCTGTATGTACAGTATCTTTCAGCATTAATGGCGCCTTCACAGATATGTAAGTGACCCATGTCTTGGGCACTAATACACCCCCATACCATCACAGATGCTGGCTTTTCAACTTTGCGCCTATAACAATCCGGATGGTTCTTTTCCTCTTTGGTCCGGATGTCCACAGTTTCCAAAAACAATTTGAAATGTGGACTCGTCAGACCACAGAACACTTTTCCACTTTGTATCAGTCCATCTTAGATGAGCTCAGGCCCAGCGAAGCCGACGGCGTTTCTGGGTGTTGTTGATAAACGGTTTTCGCCTTGCATAGGAGAGTTTTAACTTGCACTTACAAATGTAGCGACCAACTGTAGTTACTGACAGTGGGTTTCTGAAGTGTTCCTGAGCCCATGTGGTGATATCCTTTACACACTGATGTCGCTTGTTGATGCAGTACAAAAGGTTTTTCATAAACTGTTCAACAATTTGATCACGCATTTGTTGACAAAGTGGTGACCCTCGCCCCATTCTTGTTTGTGAATGACTGAGCATTTCATGGAATCTACTTTTATACCCAATCATGGCACACACCTGTTCCCAATTTGCCTGTTCACCTGTGGGATGTTCCAAATAAGTGTTTGATGAGCATTCCTCAACTTTATCAGTATTTATTGCCACCTTTCCCAACTTCTTTGTCACGTGTTGCTGGCATCGAATTCTAAAGTTAATGATTATTTGCAAAAATATTTTTTTTATCAGTTTGAACATCAAATATGTTGTCTTTGTAGCATATTCAACTGAATATGGGTTGAAAATGATTTGCAAATCATTGTATTCCGTTTATATTTACATCTAACACAATTTCCCAACTCATATGGAAACGGGGTTTGTAATTGTTTTCAACAAAAACATATAATTAAAAGCACCAAGTAAATACTGACTCACCATCGGAGTTTACAAGTGATTTTAGTTGAATAGTCTAGTTCTACACCAAACCGATCCAAGAATAGATGAAGCCAAGGTCAAAGGTCAGATCTGAACACTGTCCTTGTTAGGACGAAGCAATCTGCGAAGAGCAATTTTCAATTAATCTTCAAACCGTTTTTTTTTTTTTCTTTACAGCGTCTCTCTGGGCAAGACTCATATTGGTTCCAATGTCTATTACATAGGTTGTTGTAGCGAGGTTAAAATGTCAAATCAGGGGCAGGGTCCTTCTCAGCGCTTCCCATGCGTCATCTTCAACAAAACCCTATGTCAAATTTTTCAATCATGGACTGTGCAGGAACCCCTGCTGTGTGCAGTACATCACATTTTCTTTCTCTTACAGCGTTATTCCAAAACGGAATACATTCATTTTTGTCCTCAAATTTCTACAGACAATACCCTATAAGGATTGCGACACCCTGGATGAAAACCGACACTTCCCATTTAACCTGACTGAGCTTGAGAGGTGCTGCGAAGAGGAAAGGGCGAAAGTGCCCAAAGATAAGTGTGTCAAGCTTGTGGAATCTTATTCAAAACGACTTGAGGCTGTAATTCAATGTTTCAATCAATCAATGTTTATTTATTTAGCCCTAAATCACAACTGTCTCAAAGGGCTGCACAAGTCACAACGACATCCTCGGTACAAAGCCCACATAAGGGCAAGGAAAAACTCACCCCAGTGGGACGTCGATGTGAATGACTATGAGAAACCTTGGAGAGGACCGCATATGTGGGTAAACCCCCCCCCCCCCCCCCCCCTCCCTCTAGGGGAGACCGAATGCAATGGATGTTGAGTGGGTCTGACATAATGTTGTGAGAGTCCAGTCCATAGTGGATCCAACATAATAGTAAGAGTCGCTGCCGAAGGTGCATCAGCAAAGGCTATGAATACTTATGTACATGGGATTTTTTTTTTTTCCATTTCTTATAAATTTGCAAAATTAGAAAAAAAAATAATAATAATTACACTGTCATTATGGGGTATTGTGTGTAGAATTTTGAGGAGACAAATGAATGTATTACATTTTGGAATAGGGCTGTAACATAACAAAATATGGAAAAAGTGAAGCTTTTCCACATGCACGATCGAACAGTGTTTTTCAACCTTTTTTGAGCCAAGGCACATTTTTTTCATTGAAAAAATGCGGAGGCACACCACCAGCAGAAAACATTAAAAATGAAACTTAACAGCCGATATTGACAGTAAAAAGTTGTTCTCGCAAGTGTCGGTTATGAATTCAAGCCATAACTAAGCATGCATCAATATAGCTCTTGTCTCAAAGTATTGTCACGACCTGTCACATCACACCACAAGTTATTTTTTGTGTTTTCCTGTGTGTAGTGTTTTAGTTCTTGTCTTTTGGTGGCTTTTCCTGTTTTGTTGGCATTTTCCTGTAGCAGTTTAATTTCTTCCCTTAGCGCTATTGCCCGCACCTGCTTAGTTTTAGCAATCAATAAAATGTAAGTTGTTGCTATCCTTCTTTGTGGGGACATTGTTGACTGTCATGTCATGTCCGGCTGTACTTTGTGGATGCCGTCTCTGCTCCACACGCTGTAAGTCTTTGCTGTCGTCCAGCATTCTGTTTTTGTTTACTTTGTAGCCAGTTCAGTTTTAGTTTTATTCTGCATAGCCATCCCTAAGCTTCAATGCCTTTTCTTAGCGGCACTCGCATTCTGTTTATTTTTGGTTTCAGCATTAGATACCTTTTGACCTGCACGGTGCCTCCTGCTGTCGCCTGCATATTGTGATCATGACGAAGCAATTACCTACCTATTAGAAACAGTTTAGTGTCTTAGTGTTAGAAACTGTTTAGTGCCACCGACTGATATGGAAGAGTATTACATGGCTCCTCTGCCGACCTCAAGAAAGCACAGACTCTCAACAATAGCACTTTATTTGCGGATTATAATTACTGGTTTGCAAACATTTTTTTTAACCCAATTAGTTGAAATGACATAATCTCTCACGGCACATCAGACTGTATCTCATGGCACACTATTGGTTGAAAAACACTGCTATAGAACATATGTGTTAGAATAATTATGTGTAAGTTATCACACAACTCTTATGCTTAAAGGCCGTTGATATAGTTATTATCAATTGTGCTGAAGTTGTACTTTTCTATCTTTGCAAAGGGACAACTTGCAATCCAAGATTACGAGTCGTCTCGTATCAGTGTTTGTGTCCAGACCCGGCCTGCTGACTGCCAAGGGCGAACATCGAGTGCCTTGACGCAGACAAAGCAAAGACAGGGCGATATCACGAGTGTCAGCACATTTCTATTTCATGAATAATCATATAGTGTCATATAGGGCTGCTGAAATTACCCCCCTTCCTTCAGAAGCAGCTTCAGTGATGTAACCAGGGACCTCCCAAATAAATAGAGGAGCACATGGGACTGTACCTAAGCGCGTAGGTTGGAACTGTAACTAAGTCCATCCATCCATCCATCTTCTTCCGCTTATCCGAGGTCGGGTCGCGGGGGCAGCAGCCTAAGCAGGGAAGCCCAGACTTCCCTCTCCCCAGCCACTTCGTCCAGCTCTTCCTGTGGGACCCCGAGGCGTTCCCAGGCCAGCCGGGAGACATAGTCTTCCCAACGTGTCCTGGGTCTAAGTGTACAGCTCAATACGTCTCTCCTCATTGAGCAAATTTGAACTCTGTCTCTGCATGATTCCTTGCTTCTTGTCTGTTTAATGGATGTCATCAGTGTTTGAACCTGACAATATGCACTTTGCAGATGCACTGTATTTGATAAAAGGTATTGCCATCTGTAACAACTTTGTTGATTATTCATAATATGCTGTATATCTACTGATAACAGTGCAATAGACCACTACTTGTACAAACCCCGTTTCCATATGAGTTGGGAAATTGTGTTAGATGTAAATATAAACGGAATAGAATGATTTGCAAATCCTTTTCAACCCATATTCAGTTGAATATGCTACAAAGACAAGATATTTGATGTTCAAACTCATAAACTTTTTTTCTTTTTTTTTCAAATAATAATTAACTTAGAATTTCATGGCTGCAACACGTGCCAAAGTAGTTGGGAAAGGGCATGTTCACCACTGTGTTACATGGCCTTTCCTTTTAACAACACTCAGTAAACGTTTGGGAACTGAGGAGACACATTTTTTAAGCTTCTCAGGTGGAATTATTTCCCATTCTTGCTTGATGTACAGCTTAAGTTGTTCAACAGTCCGGGGGTCTACGTTGTGGTATTTTAGGCTTCATAATGCGCCACACATTTTCAATGGGAGACAGGTCTGGACTACAGGCAGGCCAGTCTAGTACCCGCACTCTTTTACTATGAAGCCACATTGCTGTAACACGTGAATTGGCATTGTCTTGCTGAAATAAGCTGGGGCGTTCATGGTAACGTTGCTTGGATGGCAACATATGTTGCTCCAAAAGCTGTATGTACCTTTCAGCATTAATGGCGCCTTCACAGATGTGTAAGTTATCCATGTCTTGGGCACTAATACACCCCCATACCATCACAGATGCTGGCTTTTCAACTTTGCGCCTATAATAATCCGGATGGTTCTTTTCCTCTTTGGTCCGGAGGACACGACATCCACAGTTTCCCAAAAAAATTTGAAATGTGAACTCGTCAGACCACAGAACACTTTTCCACTTTGTATCAGTCCATCTTAGATGAGCTCAGGCCCAGCAAAGCCGACGGCGTTTCTGGGTGTTGTTGATCAACGGTTTTCGCCTTGCATAGGAGAGTTTTAACTTGCACTTACAGATGTAGTGGCCCACTGTAGTTGCTGACAGTGGGTTTCTGAAGTGTTCCTGAGCCCATGTGGTGATATCCTTTACACACTGATGTCGCTTGTTGATGCAGTACAGCCTGAGGGATTGAAGGTCACGGGCTTAGCTGCTTACGTGCAGTGATTTTTCCAGATTCTCTGAATCCTTTGATGATATTACGGACCGTAGATGGTGAAATCCCTATATTCCTTGCAATAGCTGGTTGAGAACGTTTTTTCTTAAACTGTTCAACAATTTACTCACGCATTTGTTGACAAAGCGGTGACCCTCGCCCCATCCTTGTTTGTGAATGACTGAGCATTTCATTGAATCTACTTTTATACCCAATCATGGCACCCATCTGTTCCCAATTTGCCTGTTCACCTGTGGGATGTTCCAAATAAGTGTTTGATGAGCATTCCTCAACTTTATCAGTATTTATTGCCACCTTTCCCAACTTCTTTGTCACGTGTTGCTGGCATCAAATTCTAAAGTTAATGATTATTTGCAAAAAACAGAATTATTTATCAATTTCAACATCAAATATGTTGTCTTTGTCGCATATTCAACTAAATATGGGTTGAAAATGATTTTTAAATCATTGTATTCCGTTTATATTTACATCTAACACAATTTCCCAACTCATATGGAAACGGGGTTTGTACTATGTACTGCATTTCTATCCTCATGGAGGGAGCTCCCAACATTCCCCAATTATCGTATTTTAGTCAAGCTGCGTCAAAGACAACACAAATTAAATCACCATTTTCATATACTCTGACAAGTCACAAAAATCTAAAAGCCTGCAGAATATTTCAACGGCAATTAACACTTGGGCCACAGCGCTGAACATTGGTGCATTCAAGGGTAAAAGTGTGTGATTAAATTGCTACTTCTGCCTCTTAATATCCCATGAGCTACTAAATATGAAGCCCTTGAAGCCCCAAAAGGTGATATATTACCTTTTTACACATAATGACTTGCTCTCGCTATTTCAAAAAAAGATGATCTTATAGCTTAATTATCCTGCATACGTTATAGTGAGTGCCAAAAGATACAGTATAAGATATTTTTCACACAAAATAATTTTCTGGTGGGAACATGCTGAAGTTTTATTACTTTTTAAGGACTTAAAAGGACTCTGAGGTTCCACTTGGCTCAAAGGTTGAATGTAATGAGAAAAATACCTGCCTTGAAAAATCTTGACATTTCACCATAAATGCTTGATTAATTAATAATGTTTTAAGATTATGAAATGAACAATATGTATACAAAAAACGTTTGGTTTGAAAATGAAATGTAGTATCATTATTAGTATTATTATCATCATCATTCGTAGTATTAACAGGATTCGGTACGTTTTACAGGTAGTGACCAACGTCCGTTGGTACTCGGTACTACCAGGTACCAATTCACGTAAAATTAAACGTCGCCATATTTCGACATCTTTGTTGCATTTGACTTCGGGTCCGGCTGTGGCCTAAGCCAGTGGTTCTCAAACTTTTTTACCAAGTACCACCTCAGAAAACACTTGGCCTTCCAAGTACCACCAGAATGACCAACATTAAAATACAGTAGCGTAGTAGGCCGTAGTATATGTTTAAAAAAAGGCAGAGGTTTTATTCAACAAGTATATTTAATTGTTTTGGCCTCTGTAACATTAGACCCAAGCACAAAAATCATCAACAATGGTACTCCATATACAGTACAGATTTACAGACTTCTTTGGAATACCACTAGATTTAGCCCATGTACCAGAATTTGAGAATCACCGGCCCAGGCAATACAATTGTCCGTTCCAACAAAAATAATAGAAGACACTCAAAAGTACAGTAAAGCTCCACTTTTCAAAATGTGCTAGCTTGATGCTATTTTACCTTGGATTTGCCATAGACATGCTACTGACTAGCATTAGGGATTTTACATGGCGATCTGAACACTTCCATCAAACAAGTGGTGTGCATTAAACATACTTGCCAACCTTGAGACCTCCGATTTCGGGAGGTGGGGGTGGGAGGCGGGGGGCGTGGTCTGGGGTGGGGCGGGGGGCGTGGTTGGGGGCGTGGTTAATATATATATATATAAGAAATACTTGACTTTCAGTGAATTCTAGCTATATATATATATTTTTTTTTTTATTACATATATATATATATATATATATATATATATATATATATAAATAAAATAAATACTTGAATTTCAGTGTTCATTTTTTCACACATTTACACACACATAACACTCCTCTACTCATTGTTGAGTTAAGGGTTGAATTGTCCATCCTAGTTCTATTCTCTGTCACTATTTCAGAACACACACATTATACAAATATACATTATAAAATCAATAAGAAAACGGGAGCTCTATTTTGGGAGTCTGAATTAGGATCAGAAGTTCCTATATAAACATTGCGCACTCACGTCGCCTTTTTGTATTGATTACTGCAGCTGTGCACTGGATTCATTCACAAATAAAAACTACAACTCACAAACACTTTAGAGTTAGGCTCCACCATCAGAATGTGTACTTAAACTTATAAAGATCACATGGATATTATTCAGTGAGTTGATTCACCAAAACTAGCCTGTTATACAGGAGGAAAAAGCACACAGGACGTTTCAATTGTTCACAGACTGGTCGCTCTCATCAGAATGACAAGACACTTCCGGTCTGCAGGTGATAGCATTCAATTGGGAAGAAACGCCCTACTGCCCCCTACTGACCAATGTGAATACTGATAAATGTGTAATGACAGCTCCAAAAACGAATTCAAACCACAAAATAAACTAAATAAATCAACACAAAAATGTGACACATTATGGGTGGGTCACATATGCATGTACAGTAGATGGCAGTATTGTCCTGTTTAAAAGTGTCACAACATTGCTGTTTACGGCAGACGAACTGCTTTACGGGGGATGAAAACTTGACTGCTGTTGTTGTGTGTTGTTACCGCGCTGGGAGGACGTTAATGAAACTGCCTAACAATAAACACACATAAGAAACCAAGAACTCGCCCTCGATCATTAGCTGTTTATATGGTGGGAAAGCGGACGTGAGAAAAGGCTGTCAACACGTCACTCAGGTCCGCATGGAGCTGGAGGGGGCGTGGCCTCCAGCTCCGCCTGAATTTCGGGAGATTTTCGGGAGAAAATTTGTCCCGGGAGGTTTTCGGGAGAGGCGCTGAATTTCGGGAGTCTCCCGGAAAATCCAGGAGGGTTGGCAAGTATGGCATTAAATACAATACTTACAGTATCAACACTATGTCGTGCCAAGTCTACTAAATAATACAGTACAGTACAGTACTTGCAAAAGAGACATGTACAGTATGTGTAAGAAAACAAAATAACTGGACAACACAGGTCAATGTTGAATGTTAAATTAAAAGAATATATTGAACAATTAACATTTATTAACACATTTGAACACACACAAAAGATACTGAAAATTGGTACCATATTGATTGAAACTTGAAATGTATCCATCCCTAGTAGTAGTAGTAATAGTAATGGTAGTAGAATTATTATAATTGTTTATAGCGATTTGATTCGATTCTGAATCGATTCTCAATTCAAAATGATTCTCGACTCTAAATCAATACTTTTTTAACAACATTCGGTGCCAGTTTTATGAATAACTACATTCCTCCATAAAAAAAAAAGACAAACAGCTGTGATAATGTTTTATATTTCTTAAAAGAAAGCTGGTTTTGTTTAACAAAATGTTACCCAAACGTTGAATAAAGTCAAATGCAAATAAGGCAACAAGAGAAGTAAATATTTTTTTTAAGTAAATCTGTACAGCAGATACGTATGAACATCTACATTAACATTATGACGTGCCTGAGTGGCTAAACAGGAAAGATTAAAACAAATAATAATAATTTAAAAAAAAGATAAATATCGATTTTTGATTTGTTTGGAATCGATTAATAATAGTTACAAATAGAAATTGGGTCCGTGTACCTTCCGTTCATTCTATTTACAATTCTTAAATGCAAATCAAAACAGAAATTTAGGGCCAATTTTTCTATTTTTATTTTCTGAAACAAAAGTTGGACAACTATTTAATTACACTTTTTATTTAACTAAATTAGGGCCGTTTTTCGATTTTTATTATATATGGCAGATTTTAAAACAGACCAAAAAAGGTTGATTTTCATTAAAATATTGCTATAAAATTGGATTTTGTTCTGTTTTTCTTTTATGGATTTTTATTTTAAGATAAACACAAAAATCTAAAAAAATGTTCATCCAAAATGCAAAATTGTGTGGTTATCTGTGTGATGACAAATTTAACCGGAAGCAGTATTTGAGTTTTTCCTTTGCGTTAAGCATGTTTTTAGCATAACGGTAACATATTTGTTCAGAAGGAGTCCTATTGTCGTTTTTAAAAATATTTTCATTAAATAGTTGTCCAACTTTTGTTTCACAAATAAAAATGGAAAAAAGTTGGCCCGAAATTTGTTTTTTGATGTGCATTTAAAAATGTGAAATAGAATGAACGGAAAGTACCAAAAACATGCACCTGGGGATAAGTTGATTGGCAACACTAAATTGGCCCTAGTGTGTGAATGTGAGTGTGAATGTTGTCTGTCTATCTGTGTTGGCCCTGCGATGAGGTGGCGACTTGTCCAGGGTGTACCCCGCCTTCCGCCCGATTGTAGCTGAGATAGGCTCCAGCGCCCCCCGCGACCCCACAGGGAATAAGCGGTAGAAAATGGATGGATGGATGGAAAGTACCGGATGGTAAAATACTGCTTACAGTTCAATTTGTCATCACACAGATTAATACGCATTTTTTGCATTTTGGATGAACATATATTCGATCAAATGTTATCTTTTTTTTGTAAACTGAATTTATTAGGAAAAACATGAAAAAAAAAAAGTATTTTCTGACTTTTTTTTTCCAGATAAACACGCATTTTTGCATTTTTGGATGAACATATATTTGATTTTTGTGTTTATCTGGAAAAATAAAAACCCATTAACGGAAACAGCACCGAATCCAATTTTATGGCAATATTTTAATGAAAATCAACCCGTTTTTGTTTGTTTTGAAATCTGCCATATGTAATAAAAAAATCAAAAAACGGCCCTAATTTTGTTTTTTGATTTGCGTTTCAGGATTGGAAAAAGAATGAACGGAAGCTACACGGACCATGAAAATTAATAGTTTTTGACACCCCTGATGGTCAACATCACACTTGTCATCATTGTTCCCTTTTCTGGTGACATTACAAAACACATTGAAAGAACATGTTGTTGTTGTGTGTTTGATATGGAACATTGAATGGTTGTAAATATGACTTCATGATTGCAGTATACTTTCGTGCACTCACAAGCGTGCAAACAAATGTCTCTGCACAGCCTCCCTTATTACAGGAACAGCAGCGATAACAAAAAGTCACCTACCGATTTAGATATCCTCTTCACTTTCTTCAGGCGTGTCCAAAATACGAGTGTTGTAGAAAGCCCCCGGTCCAATTCTCTTTTCCTATCATCACATTCACGACAGGAATGTTTTTCTGTTCTTTTTTTCCCACCGGAGTCCAACAACTTCACTGAGTGGCAGCCAAAAGTGAGTCCAACAAGCAACTGTGCCTGCAGTCTCAACGAGGTTGTTCCTCTATTTTGGAAGTGACAGAGGTCAAAGGACACGCACGCTTGCAGACTGCATGTGCGGGTGTGTGACTACTATTCTCGCTATGAGAGGCATGCATTCCACAGGCTTTAGGGACATATTTCTCCTTACAAGAGTATCTCTCAATGCATGCTAATCTTCATTCACAGTGTCCCTTATCTCCAGAACACCATTTGTTAATTAATTGACTGCTAATGACAATCATTGCTTTGTCATTGTCTTTTCAAGGTAAATAAAAATGATTTTCTTTTCTGTCATTTGTACAATTTGCAACAGTATTTTGACATCTAAACATATCTGCTGAAATAACTTTTTGATATTAAATATGTCCCTCCTTTATCTAGCCAGAAAAGGTAACTGCAGAGATACAATATTAGCTCTCGGGATGCAGTTCTACGATACAAACCCCGTTTCCATATGAGTTGGGAAATTGTGTTGGATGTAAATATAAACGGAATACAATGATTTGCAAATCCTTTTCAACCCATATTCGAATGAATGCACTACAAAGACAACATATTTGATGTTCAAACTCATAAACTTAATTTTTTTTTTTGCAAATAATAATTAACTTTGAATTTCATGGCTGCAACACGTGCCAAAGTAGTTGGGAAAGGGCATGTTCACCACTGTGTTACATGACCTTTCCTTTTAACAACACTCAGTAAACGTTTGGGAACTGAGGAGACACATTTTTTAAGCTTCTCAGGTGGAATTATTTCCCATTCTTGCTTGATGTACAGCTTAAGTTGTTCAACAGTCCGGGGGTCTCAGTTGTGGTATTTTAGGCTTCATAATGCGCCACACATTTTCATTGGGAGACAGGTCTGGACTACAGGCAGGCCAGTCTAGTACCCGCACTCTTTTACTATGAAGCCATGTTGATGTAACACGTGGCTTGGCATTGTCTTGCTGAAATAAGCAGGGGCTTCCATGGTAACGTTGCTTGGATGGTAACATATGTTGCTCCAAAAGCTGTATGTACCTTTCAGCATTAATGGCGCCTTCACAGATGTGTAAGTTACCCATGCCTTGGGCACTAACACACCCCCATACCATCACACATGCTGGCTTTTCAACTTTGCGCCTATAACAATCCGGATAGATGTTTTCCTCTTTGGTCTGGAGGACACAACACAGTTTCCAAAAAAAAATTGAAATGTAGACTCGTCAGACCACAAAACACTTTTCCACTTTGTATCAGTCCATCTTAGATGAGCTCAGGCCCAGCGAAGCCGACGGCGTTTCTGGGTGTTGTTGGTAAACGGTTTTCCCCTTGCATAGGAGAGTTTTAACTTGCACTTACAGATGTAGCAACCAACTGTAGTTACTGACAGTGGGTTTCTGAAGTGCTCCTGAGACCATGTGGTGATATCCTTTACACACTGATGTCGCTTGTTGATGCAGTACAGCCTGAGGGATCGAAGGTCACAGACTTAGCTGCTTGCGTGCAGTGATTTCTCCAGATTCTCTGAACCCTTTGATGATATTACGGACCGTAGATGGTGAAATCCCTAAATTCGTTGCAATAGCTGGTTGAGAAAGGTTTTCCTTAAACTGTTCAACAATTTGCTCACGCATTTGTTGACAAAGTGGTGACCCTCGCCCCATCTTTGTTTGTGAATGACTGAGCATTTCATGGAATCTACTTTTATACCCAATCATGGCACCCACCTGTTCTCAATTTGCCTGTTCACCTGTGGGATGTTCCAAATAAGTATTTGATGAGCATTCCTCAACTTTATCAGTATTTATTGCCACCTTTCCCAACTTCTTTGTCATGTGTTGCTGGCATCAAATTCTAAAGTTAATGATTATTTGCACAAAAAAAAATGTTTATCAGTTTGAACATCAAATATGTTGTCTTTGTAGCATACTCAACTGAATATGGGTTGGAAATGATTTGCAAATCATTGTATTCTGTTTATATTTACATCTAACACAATTTCCCAACTCATATGGAAACGGGGTTTGTACAACAATTCAGTTCAGTTTCAGTTTATTTCGAACATGCATACGATACAATTCAATGCATCACACATGTCCAGTTGTTTCATTACAGCACACTTGAAAAGGAGTAGGAAGAAGCAGAGCTCATTTAATCCTACCTAACAAAAAAAAAAAAAAAGGGTTCATCATAATTCTTGTTCTGTGTTATTTGTGAACACTTGTAGTTTGAACAGTCTCTGAAACTGAATCATATTGGTGCTTTGTTTGATTTCTTTGGTTAATCCATTCCATAATTTAATTCCACATACTGATATGCTAAAGGTTTTAAGTGTTGTTCGAGCATACAAATGTTTTAAATTAGATTTTCCTCTAAGGTTATATTTCTCTTCTTTTGTTGAGAGTAATTGTTGTACATTCTTGGGTAGCAGCTTATAGTTTGCTTTATACATAACCGCAATAATAACCAAATTATTTCATTGATAGTTAGCGTCAGTCAAAACTACATCATTATCACCAACAGTTCCTGGAGAGTGCAGAATATTTGAATGTTTACCAAGACAGACACACTGTTTGTGCGTGTGTGTGTGTGTGTGTGTGTGTGTGTGTGTGTGTGTGTGTGTGTGTGTGTGTGTGTGTGTGTGTTTAAGTAAAGCATTATGCTGTCATTGTCGTGCTTGCTCACATGCAGGAATGTAAAGTGGTTCTCAGAGATGAACACAAAGACGGCAATCTTGTTGTAGCCTCAAAAAAGAACCAAGGTTGTCAAACTAATACAATATTTAATCGTGATTAATCGCAATTTATGGTACACTCAAAATTAAGGGCTGTTAATTGCAGATAGATATAATTTTGATCACTAATGAGTGTACCCTAGACAAATGACAATTAGTTTTCTTTAATTAAATGGTTTTTTTTTGGTTTGTTTTAATTATGCTTGTTTAAACAGTGCAGCACAAAATGGACACACCTTACTTTTAATGACAATTCCAAAAAATAACCTGGTTGGTGTCTTACCAGATTTTGGATTTTGTAGAAATACAGAATGTGTATTCCTGCTGTAGGAGCACTTGCATTTAGAGGAGACTACGATGCATTAATGACACAAAATGATTGTAAGGATCATGGTTTGATTGTCAAAGATGTTTGGTAATATTAAAATGTGATATTTTACTGGAATAAATGCTTAGGATATTCTGTACATTACATGTTGTACACGTTAATGATATTCCTATCTCTTCATGACAATGCTTAAAAAAAAGTTAAAGTTAAAGTACCAATGATTGTCACACACACTAGGTGTGGCGGAATTATTCTCTGCATTTGACCCATCACCCTTGATCACCCCCTGGGAGGTGAGATAATCATTTTTGGTGATTTAACCCCCAACCCTTGATACGGAGTGCCAAGCAGGGAGGTCATTGGTCCCATTTGGTATGACTCGGCCGGGTTTTGAACTCACAACCTACCGATCTCAGGGCGGGCACTCTAACCACTAGTCCACTGAGCAGGTCACCTTCTCTTAATAACCGGAAATGTAATATTCAGCCTGCAAAACATTCTGTAATTGCATACCATCAATCAGAAGAGGTTATAAAAAATATACACTTTATTCCAATCTGCATACTTGCCAACCCTCCCGAATTTTCCGGAAGACTCCCGAAATTCAGCGCCTTTCCCAAAAACCTCCCGGGACAAATATTCTACCGAGAATCTCCCGACTTTCAGCCGGAGCTGGAGGCCACGCCCCCTCCAGCTCCATGCGGACCTGAGTGAGGACAGCCTTTTTTCACGTCCGCTTTCCCACGATATAAACAGCGTGTCTGCCCAATCACGTTATTCCATACGAAGCGTCCGGCATACCGCCAATGAGCATGGTGCAGATGGAGAAGATCTTCTCGGCGTCCGTGTTGGCGCACACGTTGCCAAAGCCGACGCTGGTCAGGCTGCTGAGGGTGAAGTAGAGGGCTGCGATGTACGAGCTGCGCACCGACGGGCCGCCGACCGTGTTGTTGACGTAGGGCATCTCCAGGCGGTTGCCCAGCTCATGGAGCCATCCTCGGGGAAGAGACGGGAGACCAACAGGGTGACAAGAACTAAATCATCCAGACTATAGATAATTTGTATTATTATGTTTATCTTAACTAAAAATAAATATATTTATTAATTTAAAAAAAAAAAAAAAAATACTATATTTTGCTAAAAACATCAAAATGAATTGTATTTATATTTGTATTTTTTCTGACTCCTTATTACATCCAGCCCTAGAATTATACATTAAAATAAACATATTAATTAATAATTAATTTTAAATGATCATAATAATTCATTTAAAATGACCATATTTAATTATTAAAGTAATTGCTTGTTTATCAACAACTTTAGCATTGTATTCATTACATTTTGAAGCTCTCAGAAGCCAAGTTATGTTATATTCCTTAAGATTTGTGTATGCAAGTTTGAAGTATCAATCATCTAAACACAGTTTTGTTTGCATATTTTCAGGATATATATATATATATATATATATATATATATATATATATATATATATATATATATATATATATATATATATATGAAATACTTGACTTGGTGAATTCTAGCTGTAAATATACTCCTCCCCTTTTAACCACGCCCCCCACCCCCCACCTCCCGAAATCGGAGGTCTCAAGGTTGGCAATGCCAATCTGCCATTTATTCAGGTAGAAATATCACAGATTAAATTACAAAACATATTTGACAAAGCATGATCGTAATGTCACACAATTTTTCAATTTGTTATAGTAGTTAGACCAGATTTGAGGCATAGCGCTAATATTGTGAAGCCGAAAGTATGTGATTTGTATAAGAAAACATGTCTTGACATTTTTTGACGATAAGAAATGACTCCAGACTTTTTGCTTACCGTCTTACTTTTCTGCTGAGCTTTTATTCCATTTTACTAAAGCCGTTAGTCTAACAATCTACATTTTATGTTTTCAATATATTCACGTAACCCTAACACGGAAGTAAAGCTCCACCTCTCTGCAAGCGGCAAAACGCGCCAGCACGTTTTCGCTCCATTGATATTGTCTCAGAGGAATTGAGGATACATTAGTCTTGCCATGGCTTTCGACATAAGGTTTCTGAAATGTATCCTTTTCTTTGTACATTTCTGCTCGCCATTTTTGAGCTTTTGGCTCAACAATAACATTAAATTTTCCCATGCTACGGAATGGGCCGAGGGTCAAAAAGGAGTCAGGACCCAGGCATGTTCATCGCGCGATAAAACAAATTAGCGCCGTTAAAGAAACTTATAGTTAGCGCGTGATCATTGTGTTAACTTAGTCAGTACACAGTGTACAGAATTAACGGAAGTGGAGCGATGGAGAAGTTTGTGACAGTGATGTAAAGAAAAAAGTAGGAGTCGTTAGCGGCAAGGAAAGCAAGTGACAGTTACAAATTATTTTCCATGATTTACCAAGATTTTAAATTGTATTTCTACAAATGTCCTTGGTTTTAAAAGCTACCTATTTTTAGTCAATGACTTTACATCATAATCTTAATTTTAGCATGAATAATTTGTCTATTCTGCTACATCCCTAGGATGCTTAATAAAATAACTTCAGGTTCAATTATGGTTGTTTTCAGAATAAAATACTTATTTCTATCTTGAAAGTCCTGTTAATTCCTAGAAATACAAATCTTAATTTAGAATGTTTTATTAAATAAATGATAAATGGGTTGTACTTGTATAGCGCTTTTCTACCTTCAAGGTACTCAAAGCGCTTTGACACTACTTCCACATTTACCCATTCACACACACATTCACACACTGATGGAGGGAGCTGCCATGCAAGGCGCTAACCAGCACCCATCAGGAGCAAGGGTGAAGTGTCTTGCTCAGGACACAACGGACATGACGAGGTTGGTACTAGGTGGGGATTGAACCAGGGACCCTTGGGTTGCGCACAGCCTCTCTCCCACTGCGCCACGCCGTTAAGTAAAATTCACTAGCTGCATAACCAGTTTTTAGTATTTTCCCCCAACAGCTTGTCTTTTTAATTAGGGACCGCAATGTCCCTTTGGGACAGAGGACCCTATTGTATTTTGTGCGTTTTATTTATTATTATTATTATTCCGCCGCCTCTTTGAGCTGTAATTTGACCCCCTTAACATGCTTCAAAACTCACCATATTTGACACACACATCAAGACTAGCAAAAATTGCCATCTAATAAAAAAATTAAAAAAAACTCAAAATTGCGCTCTAGCGCCCCCTAGGAAAAAACACAGAAAAAACTGCTTGTAACTTCCGGTAGGAATGTCGTAGAGACATGAAACAAAAACCTTTATGTAGGTCTCACTTAGACCTATATTTCATACATTAGCATTCTTCAGCAAAAATCAACAGGAAGTTGGCAATTCCCCCTTCAAAACAAAAGTTTACTAAAAACTGTCAATTTTGCCTCTTTGAGCTGTAATTTGACCCCCTTAACATGCTCCAAACTGGACACACACATCAGGACTGGCAAAAATTGAGATCTCTTAAAAAAACCCAACCCCAAAACTCAAAATTGCGCTCTAGCGCCCCCTAGGAAGAAAACACAGACACAACTGCTCCTAGGAAGAAAACTCAGACAAAACTGCCTGCAACTTCCAGTAGGAATGTCTTAGAGACATGAAACAAAAACCTCTATGTAGGTCTCACTTAGACCTACATTTCATATATTGACAACCCCCAGCAAAAATCAACAAGAAGTTTGCCATTCCCCCTTCAAAACAAAAGTTTTGTAAAAAAACGGTCACCTTTTTTCAAACATTATCTCCTCTGAGCGCGTTTGTTGTGTCGGCTTCAAACTAGCACAGGAGAGAGATCGAACCCTTCTGATTAAAAGTTGACCAAAGAGTTTTAATTACTGCTCCGGTTTGGATTTTATGTGCCGTCAAAGTCGGTCCCGTCCATCGCTGCTTGCAGCTTTAATTCATACTGTATTTTGTCAGTTATGTAGACTTTGGAATCACCGTAACTACAGTAGGAAATGAGCAAAGGCTGCTTTGTGTTTTACGCCATCCTACCTCTGTGAGATTGTTTTTCTACTGTTGCTGCAATAACAAAAATGTACAGATCCCAGTCTAACATTGAGCAAGAGTTAAGAGTAGCAATATCAAGTGTGAAGCCCGGATTTAAAAGGATGTGCAGTGCAAAAGGAGCTCACTGCAGCCACAAAATACATGCAGATCAGTACTTGCTGTTGCTGTTATTGGTGTTGTAGATTTACTGAGCTCTAGCAGGGTGATGATAAATTGCATTGAAAATGATTGTGTTCATATAAAGCAGACACATGCTTTGAAATAAGCTTGAAATAATGAGTAAATGTTAATTGTGTGAAAAATGATCAAACACGGTGCAAGGCTTTTTTAAATTGTCTTCTGAATAGACTGCTCAACTAAAGTGTCGGGTGTACTAAGACACGTGCAAACTTGATAGTACACGCAAACCTAATCTACTGAGCTTGTGTGCAGATAATTGCGTCTCTTAAGTGAGCATAATAAGGAGTGCTGTCCATTTAACGAGTTTGTCCTCATGAATATCATTTGCACAATATTTGCTGATTATTAGAATGCCCCCATTGGTAAGAGGAAGAGATGCACATATGAATTGTTAGCACATGTAGTGTGATTAATCCAGGCTGGAACTGTTCTGCAGCTGCTGTTTTCCGTTTATATTTAGTACGTCTCGAAAGGAAGTGCAAACTTGCAGTTGCGCAGAAATAGCTGTTAGAAAGGAGGCAATTGAGATACAGCTCCGTCAAAAATAAAAATGCTCTGGGGTTCCTGTCGCTGGCTGGCTTGGCTGTGTGGGGGGGGGGGGGGGGGGGGGGGGTCCCTGGTTCCCTGGTTCCCTGGGCACCACATCTACTGTTTGTGGGTTGGGCTCTCGGGGAGTCTGGGGCCGTACTCTGGCTCACAGTGCCTGGGAGTCAAATATATTGTACATACAAATTCACATATACCCACATACATACATACATACATACATACATACATGGGTACCTACACTCCCACATACATACACAAATACAGTACATATTTACATACTCAAAGTTCGTACATCCACACGCACATTCATTATACAAACATACACATACACATACTGTACATATACATTCACTGTACGAACACATATACACATACTGTACATATACACTCACTGTACAAACACATATACACATTCTGTACATATACATTCACTGTACAAACACATATACACATTCTGTACATATACATTCACTGTACAAACATAGATACACATTCTGTACATATACAAGTACATATGCCTACATACACTCATGCACATAATCACGTTTCATCAAACATATATTAACGATATTGCCCTAGGGTAAACTGGGTATAACACATGGCACACTGACAAAGCTTAACCTATTGTTACTATAACAATCTACAAGGTTAATGTAGGTTGCTTCTCTTTCTTCCCCTCCATTTTTCTGCATTATTTCGTATCTCAAGTTATCATTACGCATATGTATTGTTGCATTTGAACAACTGTATTGTTGATAATAGAGGTAAATTATGGGTATTGTTCATTATCAATAGCGCTATTTCTATTGGTATTTGTATTGTTCCATTTGTAGTGTAATAATGCTCATTGTCATTTCTGTATTATTTTTTATTTTCGCTAACTGCTTATTTGCTATCACTTTTACCATCCTATTTATGCATGTCATATTTGCTGATGTTGCTCTATTGTTGTTGTTGTTGTTGTTGTTGTGTTTGATGTTGTTGTTTTTGTCTCTCTGTCTAATTCCCCTCTTGTCCCCACAATTTCCCCCAATGTCTTCTTTTTTTTCTCTTTCTATCCCCTCCTGGTCCGGCCCGGCTGCACCAAATGATAATATAAATACATTTAATAAAGTCAAATACAAATAAGGCAACAAGAGAAGTATCCTACACTTCTCTTTTGTAAAGTAAATCTGAACAGCCCGATATGGGCATCTACAGCAACTATATGATTTGCCTGAGAAGCTGGACAGGACAAAAATAAATTAAAAAAATACAAAAATTAAATTAAATAAAATTAAAAAAATAAAATAAAAAATAAAAATGCTAGACATATCGTCCATTCAGCAACATAATTTTATAATTTTATAGTTGCTAGATGACTTAAGGGGCTGATTAAAACAAATTAATGCGTTTAGGTGTCTGATGGCGTTTTTTAAATGACGCCTGTTTTTTCTCACATGTGAAAAAACTTCTTGCAATATGCATTTTCTTGTATTTACAACATTCCAACAGACGCTCAAAGTTAGTGCCAAGATTTTTTGGTAAAAAAGTGGGTATTGCTTCTAAAATGCCCAAAAAAGATGTACATGGCTGCCACATGTTTGAAAACATAGCAAAACACAACATGTACAGTAGGAGCACAACATGAATGTGAAGTAAATGAGTGTCTCCATAGTGACAGCGGCCAAGTACATGCAAAACCTTCATTTAAATTAGGCGGTGTACACCAGTTATCAATTGTACGCGCAGCCTTAGCAGATCACACTCAACATGCCCACTAATAGTAGACGCTATTTTAGAGTTTGCACACACTGTTTAGCACGTGGTATTTAGATCTTTGTAGATCAGGCCCTATGTGTACATGGAAAGTAAATGGAAATATGCACTTGCATCCTTTCTGATAAGCTACACTATCTACAATATTGTTGCAAATTTTGCACAGAACAAACAACAACTATTTATTTTTGAAAGAGAATAAGCTGATAAATCTGACAACTATCACAATTGGTCCAGACCCCCCCCCCCACTCTCCCCCTGCCACACCTGACATCCACTGTAATGATACCAAGTACAGGAGTGTATCTAGTCGATACTACTATGATTGCGTTGATATTTTCTTGGCATCACAGAATCTTCCTTCTTTTTTTTTTTTTATTTATATTATGTGTATAAACTCAGGAAATATGTCCCTGTACACATGAGGATTTTGAATATGACCAATGTATGATCCTGTAACGACTTGGTATCGGATTGATACCCAAATTTTTGGTATCATCCAAAACTAATGTAAAGTATCAAACGACAGAAGAATAAGTGATTAACAGAAGTGTAGATATGCTAAAATAGAAAGTAAGCAGATATTAACAGTAAATAAACAAGTAGATTAATAATTCATTTTCTACCACTTGTCCTTAATAATGTTGACAAAATAATAGAATGAGAAATGACACAATATGTTACTGCATATGTCAGCAGACTAAATTACAAGCCTTTGTTTGCTTATTTACAACTAAATAAATGTTGTATGTTCACTATTTTATTTAAAGACAAACATGCAATAAGAAACATATGTTTAATGTACCCTAAGATTTTTTGTTCAAATAAAGCCAATAATGCCATTTTTTGTGGTCCCTTTTATTTAGAAAAGTATCGGAAAGTACCAAAATAATTTAATAGAGACTAAATTATGTTGGAGGTACTAATACAATGTTGGAGGTACTAATACAATAGAATAGATAGAATAGAATAGAAAGTACTTTATTGATCCCTGGGGGAAATTCAGCACCACAGTTCGCTCACAATAAACAATAAACATGTGAATAATATAAATACGGTCTATTATACAGCACTGTTCACATGTGAATAATATAAATACAGTCTATTATAAATTTAAGTACAGTCAAAAAGGAACATATGCATTATACAGTCTGGTGGCTGTCGGTATGAAGGACTCTGGGCTGTACATATTAATCAGTAATACAATTATCAATCTACAGTTCAAGCCTGCCCTGGTGTCTCATTTGCTCATTTATATTATAATTAAATCAGGGAGAAACAATGTTGCATCAAAAATGCATTGAATATAAGAATCTGAATGTAAATTCCAGCAGTTAGCATTGACTTGTATAACACACAGTGATACAACCTCTAATTCATCCAGCAAAATGTTTGTGTAACTTTCATTTCTCTGATTGATTACACAACATTCACACACACACACAAACACACACACACACACATACACGAGCGTGCACCTCACCCACGCTATCACCATTCACATTCACTGATGCCGAGCTCCCACAAGGTTCACACTTCATTTCAAGGCAGCACAGAAGACGCTCACGTTCCAAAAGCCACTTGAACCTGCTGCGAATGCCGGGATTTGAACTTTTGACCTTGTGTCTGCCTCGGATGTCGGTGCTTGGAGATCACACATTCTGACTCATTAGAAACATTGTGCTCCACTGACCTGCAATATTGACCTCCTCGGCGTTGTGTTTAGCCCCGACCCCGAGCACTTTAGTGCCCATAACTGACATGTGTTCATTCTGCGTCACGTTTTAGTAGCAATTCTTCTATTATTTCTTGCAAGTGTTGCAGCGATACTATACTGATGTCTGTTGTACATGCTTAGTCCTGGTTTGCATTGACCTCTAGACATTCCTCTTTTAACTACAGTAAATATAGCAGAAAAGTGGTGTATCAATCAATCAATGTTTATTTATATAGCCCTAAATCACAAGTGTCTCAAACGACATCCTCGGTTCAGAGCCCACATATAAAATGCAGTTGCCATGGCAATAAATATACAGTATATTTTACTGGTGCAGGTACTATATTAAGTACGCCTACAAAGGAAGTGCAAACTTGCAGTTGCGCAGAAATAGCTATGAGAAAGGAGGCGATCGCGCCACAGCTCCGTCAAAAATAAAAATGCTAGACATATCGTCTATTCAGCAACGTCATTTTATAATTTTAGAGCGGCTCGATGACCTAAGGCAGTGGTTCTCAACCTTTTTTCAGTGATGTACCCCCTGTGAACATGTTTTTAATTCAAGTACCCCCTAATCAGAGCAAAGCATTTTTGGTTGAAAAAAAGAGATAAAGAAGTAAAATACAGCACTATGTCATCAGTTTCTGATTTATTAAATTGTATAACAGTGCAATATATTGCTCATTTGTAGTGGTCTTTCTTGAACTATTTGGAAAAAAAGATATAAGATTAACTAAAAACTTGTTGAAAAATAAACAAGTGATTCAATTATAAATAAAGATTTCTACACATATAAGTAATCATCAACTTAAAGTGCCCTCTTTGGGGATTGTAATAGAGATCCATCTGGATTCATGAACTTAATTCTAAACATTTCTTCACAAAAAAAGAAATCTTTAACATCAATATTTATGGAACATGTCCACAAAAAATGTAGCTGTTAACACTGAATATTGCATTGTTGCATTGTTGCATTGTAATGAATGGAATAGCCTACTTGATTTGATGTTCAGTTTATGAACTTACATTCGTATTTTGTTGAAGTATTATTCAATAAATATATTTATAAAGAATTTTTGAATTGTTGCTATTTTTAGAATGTTTTTAAAAAAATCTCACGTACCCCTTGGCATACCTTCAAGTACCCCCAGGGGTACGCGTACCCCCATTTGAGAACCACTGACTTAAGGGGCTGATTAAAATAAATTAAATTGATGCGGTTAGGTGTCTGTTGGCGTTTTTCAAATGGCGCTTGCTTTTTCATACATGTGAAAAAAACTTCTTGCAATATGCATTTTCTTGCGTTTAGAACAGTGGTTCTTAACCTGGGTTCGATCGAACCCTAGGGGTTCAGTGAGTCGGGCTCAGGGGTTCGGCGGAGGTCAAAACACACCCGACTCATCGTGTAAATAAAAACTTCTCTCTATCGGCGTATTACGGATACGGCAACAGCAGAAGTCAGACTGATTTGCAGGTGTGTTATTTGTTG
Source organism: Nerophis lumbriciformis (assembly GCF_033978685.3). Taxonomy (NCBI): domain Eukaryota; kingdom Metazoa; phylum Chordata; class Actinopteri; order Syngnathiformes; family Syngnathidae; genus Nerophis; species Nerophis lumbriciformis. The sequence continues at coordinate 17,994,783 of NC_084548.2, forward strand.
TGAGTTTATGCACTGTGTTGGTTTTGTTCTTTGAACAAGGTGATGTTCATGCACGGTTCATTTTGTGCACCAGTAATAAAACATGGTAACACTTTAGTATGGGGAACATATTCACCATTAATTAGCTGCTTATTAACATGCACATTAGTAACATATTGGCTCTTAACTAGTCATAATAAAGTACTTATTAATGTCTTATTCGGCATGGCCTTATTATAACTAGGGCTGCAACAACTAATCGATTAAATCGATTAAAATCAATTATAAAAATAGTTGGCAATTAATTTAGTCATCGATTCGTTGGATCTATGCTATGCGCATGTGCAGAGGCTACGTTTTTATTTTATTATTATTTTTTTTAACCTTTATTTATAAACTGCAACATTTACAAACAGCTGAGAAACAATAATCAAAAATAATAGTGGTGTAACGGTACGTGTATTTGTATCGAACCGTTTCGGTACGGGGGTTTCGTTTCGGTGCGGAAGTCTACCGAACGAGTTTCCACACGGACATATTAAGTAACGTAATGCATGTTGTGTAAACAATACTCAAAATGCCAGACATTTGAGGCATTTATCAGAATCAGAATGAAACTCCGTCCTGAGAGCTCTGCAAAAGAGGACATGTCCGGTGAAAAGAGGACGTATGGTCAGTCTATCCTAGCTCGTTAGCTGCTAACATGCTAGCAAAAGAGGACTAGCAGCAATCGGTTTCACCGGACTAGGGCTAGTTCCTAACAATACGTCCTATTTTTACCGGACATGTCCTCTTTTGCGGGGCTGTCGAGCGGTGTTTCTTAAATGCCTCAAATGTCCGGCATTTTGAGTTAGGGTTGCGTGTATTTTCAATATACGTTCAGGGTTAAGAAGGTTAAAAACAAAACAAATTGTGCGTCCAGCAACAATCGTGAGGGAGGGGGAGAGACAGTTAGAGCGAAAGAGTTATGATAACCGCGCATGCTTCGTCAGGCTCTGCTTTTTATCGATACATTTATCAGATTTAATTTTTTATTATCTATAGCAAGGGTGTCAAAAGTGTGCATTTTTGTAAGATTTTCCTTGTTTTATTTGGCAAGTTGAAAGAACATGGCGCCAGTATGCTGTTTTTTTTCCTTCAATATAATACTGGAAAGGATAGAAATGTAGTTTGTCTCTTTTATCCGATTATTAATCGATTAATCGAAGTAATAATCCACAGATTAATCGATTATCAAATTGAACGTTTGTTGCAGCCCTAATTATAACCCTAACCCTCTAACCCTAACCAAATAACTCTAAATTAAGTCTTTGTTACTTAGAATATGTTCCCCTAGTGCAGTGTTTTTCAAATCCGGAGGCACACCACCAGCAGAAATCATAAACTCAGTTGACAGTAAAAAATTGTTGTCGCAATTGTTGGATATGAATCTAAACCATAACCAACCATGCATCACTATAGCTCTTGTCTCAAAGTAGGTGTACTGTCACCACCTGTCTTATCACCCCCTGACTTATTTGGAGTTTTTTGCTGTTTTCCTGTGTGTAGTGTTTTAGTTCTTGTCTTGCGCTCTTATTTTGGTGGCTGTTTCTCTTTTTTTGGTATTTTCCTGTAGCAGTTTCATGTCTTATATTTCCCGCATCTACTTTGTTTTAGCAATCAAGAATATTTCAGTTGTTTTTATCCTTCTTTGTGGGGACATTGTTGATAGTCATGTCATGTTTGGATGTACATTGTGGACGCCGTCTTTGCTCCACAGTAAGTCTTTGCTGTCGTCTAGCATTCTGTTTTTGTTTACTTTGTAGCCAGTTCAGTTTTACTTTCGTTCTGCATAGCCTGCCCTAAGCTTCAATGCCTTTTCTTAGCGGCACTCACCTTTTGTTTATTTTTGGTTTAAGCATAAGACACCTTTTTACCTGCCTTTACAAAGCAATTAGCTACCGGCTGCCACCTACTGATATGGAAGAGTATTACACGGCTACTCTGCCGAGCTCTGGACAGCACCGACACTCAACAACAACACATCATTTGCAGACTATAATTACTGGTTTGCAAAAAAAAAATTTAACCCAAAAATGTGAATTTAGATAATCTTCCACGGCACACCAGACTGTATCTCACGACACTACGCGGCACAGTGGTTGAAAAACACTGCCCTAGTGTCCAAAAAACTCTAAATTAAGTCTTTGTTACCTAGAATATGTTCCCCATACTAATACTAAAGTGTTACCAAAAACATATAACTTTGTCTTGAATTTGAAAAAAAAAAACATTTTATTTTTCACTAAAGAAGGGTTCGGTGAATGTGCATATGAAACTGGTGGGGTTCGGTACCTCCAACAAGGTTAAGAACCACTGGTTTAGAACATCCTTCCATGAGCGCACCTTGAGCGCGATAAACAAAAAAAAGTGGCTTCTGTTGTAGATGCACTGCAGTATTGCTTCTAAAATGCCCAAAAAAGACGTACATGGCTGCCGCATGTTTGAAAACATAGCAAAACGCCACATGGACAGTCAGAGCATAACATGAATGTGAAGTAAATGAGTGTCTCCTTAGTGAAAGTGATTAAATACATACAAAAACCTCATTTAAATTAGGCGGTGTACACCAGTTATCAATTGTACGTGCAACATACCCACTAATAGTAGACGCTATTTTATAGTTTGCACACACTGTTTAGCACGTGGTATTTAGATCTTTGTAGATCAGGCCCTATGTGTACATGGAAAGTCAATGGAAATATGCACTTTCACCCCTTTTGATAATGTGTTCATTCTGCGTCACGTTTTAGTCACAATTCTTCTATTATTTCTTGTAAAGTGTTGCAGCGATACTGTGTTGATGGATGTTGTACATGCTTAGTCCTGGTTTGCATGGACCTCCAGACATTGCTCTTTCAACTGCAGTAAATGTAGCAGAAAAGTGGTATATAAAATGCAGTTGCCATGGCAATAAACATACAGTAGATTTTACTTGTGCAGGTCTTACCTCCCGTGGTATAACAATGCCCCCTAGTGACATCCCACCACAGCCCTGCACACCAGAGAGAAGGAAAAGTCATCACAATCACTGCCGTGATTCGAGGGTGATTTTAGGGAGAGAAAAAAACACCTACTTTGTATTTGAATTAGGTGATCTCGTAATTATGAAGGAATGTTCAAATTTCAAATCCAAATTTCAAATGTGCATCATGCAGGTTGCAGAGGTGCGGCTCCACAATGGCTTCTGCTGGTGTCCTATAATTGCTTAAAATATGAAATTGTGTAAATTCAGTCTCGATTGAAGTCCCTTCCACAAGTATCATCAATATCCAGTCATGCTACTTCAGCTTGCCTTAAAACAAGTATTTATTATTTCATAAATCCATGGTTTGAGTGATTGGAATGATTATTAGAATGGAAGAATAAACTAAATACAGTCGTACCCCAATTTAAGATATTGAATAGATTATATTTTACATCTTCTTAGCTGTTTAAAATTGGTATAGTAGAAAGCAAGTTATGTATGAAGTGCCGGGCAGCCGAGGGAACTCTTTTTTATTGTGGGAATGTCAGAGAATAAAAGAGTTATGGTTGAAAACAACAAAAGAAGCAATCACATTCCTAAATATAAACATCCCAATGACACTGCAAACTGCATCAATTTAGTAACATGTCATCAATGAGTAAAAATGCATTTCTTTCAATATGCATCATCAGAAAAAGGGTCATATTTAAAAAATGGCTAGATGTTGATAGTCCAACTCATACTGACTGGTACACACAAGCTATGGAGATGATATCAGTAGAAGAAACAGCATTTATTTTAGATTATAATAAGTCATATATTGGAATATGGGATCCATTATTTAAATTTAACAATTAAAGGAACCTAAAATATGACTTATTTTATCTTTGTGGAAAAAATTGGACACAATATTGTCAAGCTTATGAGATGTGATGCAAGTGTAAGCCACTTTGACACTATTGTTCATTTTTTAAATGCTTTTTTTATTATTATTTTTTATAAATGGCTGTAATGACGGATTTCTAATCTCTGTTATGTTGGAATTCTTATTAATATTGATACTGTTGTTGATGTTATTCATTTTTGTTTGATTACTTTTGGATTGTTTTGTGTCATGTTTGTGTGTCCTCTCAATTACTCTGTTGATTGCTATTCTGAAAATTGCTGGGCCGGGTTCGGTTTTGGAATTGGACTTGTATTATTATGGTATTATTGTGTATAATTTTGTTGGATTGATTAATACATTTTTTTTAAATTATTATTATGGAAAAATAAGCTAAATACAGTCGTACCCCAATGTGCAAGCTATTTTGTGACAAAGCTTTTGACTCAAATCACTTGTATCTAAAATGATCTTCTTCCATTGAAATGAATTCAAATGAATTTAACTGCTGCTTGACTCCCCCAAAAAACACCCCCATTTGAACATATAACTTGCCTTTTAAAAACAACAAATACCTTTTGGATAAGAAATATCGCATAACAACAATACAATAGAATGTACCGCTAACAAATACAGTAGTTGTATAAAGTGATACAATAATAATGTACAGTATTTACCTTGTACTTCCATGGCATCTCATTCTGGCTGCTTCTCCGTCAAACACACTCAATCAGCATCTTCTCCATGGATAAATGTTCGCTGTTCAGATTTTCATGATTTATTTTAATGACATGTTGGTTGTTTTTTTTTTACCTTGAAAGGATGAAAAAAAGAACATTCTTGGCAGTGTTCGACTCATTCTGCATCAGTATGGTGCAGACGAGCAGGGATACGTTCAAATTGCTTCGCCAAGTTGATGATTTATTACTTTAATTTAATGAATATAATCCACTTCTTTTCAGCACTGTCCTTTACGCCCACTTTCTTCCTTCCCACTGTTGGAAAAACAAAGTTATGACCATCTCTAACTATAAGCTAATGTTAGCAAGTAAGAGCAGATATTTTTACAGGGTTCACTGTGACATTTGCTACGCCAAATAATGGCAGGAATGGAACTCAACTTTTTGCTTCCTACTTACAGGCGTGGTCAAAAGTTTACATTCACTTGCAAAGAACATAATGTCATGGCTGTCTTGAGTTTCCAATAATTTCTACAACTTTTATTTTTTTGTGATAGAGTGATTGGAGCACATTCTTGTTGGTCACAAAAAAACATTCATGAAGTTTGGGTCTTTTATGAATGTATTAAAGTGAAAGCTAATATATAGCTGCATAAAGAGGGACCAGGGTTTTATCTGACATCACATGGACAAAGATAAGACCTTCTGGAGGAAAGTTCTGTGGTCAGATGAAACACAAATTGAGCTGTTTGACTACAATACCCAGCAATATGTTTGGAGGAGAAAAGGTGAGGCCTTTAATCCCAGGAGCACCATTCCTACCGTCAAGCATGGTGGTGGTAGTATTATGCGCTGGGCCAGTTTTGCTGCCAATGGAACTGGTGCTTTACAGAGAGTAAATGGGACAATGAAAAAGGAGGATTACCTCCAAAACCTTCAGGACAACCTAAAATCATCAACCCGGAGGTTGGGTCTTGGGCGCAGTTGGGTGTTCTAACAGGACAATGAACCCAAACACATGTCAAAAGTGGAAAAGGAATGGCTAAATCAGGCTAGAATTAAGGTTTTAGAATGGCCATCCCAAAGTCCTGACTTAAACATGTGGACAATGCTGAAGAAACAAGTCCATGTAAGAGAACCAACAAATTTAGCTGAACTGCACATATTTTGTCAAGAGGAGTGGTCAAAAATTCAATCAGAAGCTTGCCAGAAGCTTGTGGATGGCTACCAAAAGCGCCTTATTGCAGTGAAACTTGCCAAGGGACATGTAACCAAATATTAACATCGCTGCATGTATACTTTTGACCCAGCAGATTTGGTCACATTTTCAGTAGACCCATAATAAATTCATTAAAGAACCAAACTTCATGAATGTTTTTTGTGACCAAGTATAAGCTCCAATCACTCTATCACAAAAAATAAGAGTTGTCGAAATTATTGGAAACTCAAGACAGTCATGACATTATGTTTTTTACAAGTGTATGTAAACTTTTGACTACGACTGTAAAGCCCAGAGACAGCTCTTATCTCAAAGCACTCTTAAATTGGTGCAATCTTAAGCTGTGGTACCGCTGTAGTATAAAGGTATATAAATAAATGAAAAATATTGTTCAATAGTCTCTTTCTAGTTTTAGTTTTAGCTACTTCTATTAACCAGACCTGTTGGTTAATTGTTTTCTGTCTAGGTTAACAGATAAGTAATTTATGTATTTACATTTATGGTCTGATGTACAAAGTTCCAAATAACATGTGCTTTTAGCAGGTACAAAATCATTATGTGTACTATTAGTGGGCGTGTTGCGTGTGATCTACTAATCCTGCATGTACAATTGATAACAAGGGTATAAGTGGTGCAGACCGCCTTATTTGAATGATGATTTTTCCGTGGACTACGTGGCTTCACCATGAAGACACTCACTTCCCATGTTATTAAGCTCTGCAACATCTATTATCCGTACCACCTTTTCTGCAATACAGAATCGCAATTTATCAACAGAAACTATGTTTAGCAAACTGAAGATGTGCTCTACAGGAGGGCGCACAGCACCGCCGCACATGCATGCATCTGAAATGATCCAAACGCAAGAAAATGCATATTGCAAGTAATTTTTTTGTAAAAAAAAAAAAAAAAAAAAAAAAAAAAAAGATGCATTATGATAGTATATTTCCTAATTTAAAAAGTTAAAAAAAAAACAGAAGACCCTAGAAAACATCAACAAAATAATATTGTTGAATAGAGGATGGGTCTAATATTTTATGACAGTTCAAATGTGTTGACACGAAGTATTGTCTATACGGCTGAATTTCCCCCAGGGATCAATAAAGTACTTTCTATTCTATTATGTTCTATTATTTTCAAGCGCGAGCACAACCTTTCTCACAGCCCTGTGTGTAACTGTGCCAGTTTGCACGCAGATTTCAGATGTACTAAAGACATAAAATAGCACCCGCAGGACAGTTTTACCGCCAACTGATTATTGCGACCGCTAAATGATTATATTGACATCTTCTCCGTTCTGATGATCAGCATATAACCTACATATTCATGAAGACAAGCAGGCAAAATATATTGCGCTCCTTATTTTGCTCACTTACGAGACGCATTCTTCTGCACACAACCTTGATAAGCTTTGTGATATTGATATTTGCATGCGTTTTAGTACATGCAAACCTTTTGTAGATCAGGCCCTAAGTTTAGATTTTTTATTTTGAAGGGGGACATTTTGTCTTGTTAATAAAGGGGAAGGTTTATCAGAAAATAACTGGTTCATGCCCTAAATCAAATCATGCAAATTTCTATGATGAGCCTGCCTATATGCAAGAACCAGAAAAAAGTTGAATGAACTTAGAAACAAAACTGGTTCTGGATCCAGGCGACGGTCTGTCTACTGAGGAGCTGTAGTAAATCTGCATACGTGCAAATACTCGACCAAGCAAAGCATGCAAAACCTCATCAAATGTTACACTGGGTCAGTTTATACGTGTGAGGCCAGCTGATGTGGCTGTGCAACAGTAGGTTGTGTTGGAGCATACAGCTTCAGTTCATTGGCTGGCACTGCTGGAGTGAACCTCAGTCGGTAGAGAGGCAGGATGACCACTGATACGTACAGTACATACTGTACAGTGTCTGCATTTGAAAAATACTTTTTAAAAATCTTGATTAGCAGTAAATGATCAAAGCAAACACAGGTGTTTACATCAAGAAAAAAATAAGTGTAAAATTTAACACGGGGTCAGCAACGCGTGGCTCTCGAGCCGCATGCGGCTCTTTAGTGGCTCCCTGGAGCATTTTTAAAAGAGGATTGAAAATGGAAAAAGATGGGGGAACAAAATATTTTCTTGTTTCAGTATGTTCTTTGTGTGAGGACAAACACGACACAAACCTTCCCAATTGTTAGAAAGCCCACTGTTTAATATGTTTGTCTGTATGCTTCACTGATGAGAGTATTTGGTGATCGTCGTTTTGTCCTACTAATTTCGGCGGTTCTTGAACTAGTGTGGATTGTGCTTGTTTACATGTAAAATCTTCCACTCCGTCTTTGTCTCATTTTGTCCACCGAAGGTTTCATGCTCTGCGTGAATGCACAAAGGTGAGCTTTGTCGATGTTATTGACTTGTTGGAGTGCTAATCAGATATATTTAGTCAGCATACTTGCCAACCCTCCCGATTTTCCCGGGAGACTCCCGAATTTCAGTTCCCCTCCCGAAAATCTCCCGGGGCAACAATTCTCCCAAATTTCTCCCGATTTCCACCCGGACAACAATATTGGGGGCGTGCTTCAAAGGCACTGCCTATAGCGTCCTCTCTCACCTGAAACCTTTACCCTTTAACAGCCGCATGCTGTCCAGTTGTCCGTTTTTCCTCCATATAAACAGCGTACCGGCCCAGTCACATAATAATGTTTTTGATTGATTGATTGATTGATTGAAACTTTTATTAGTAGATTGCACAGTTCAGTACATATTCCGTACAATTAACCACTAAATGGTAACACCCGAATAAGTTTTTCAACTTGTTTAAGTTGGGGTCGACGTAAATCAATTCAATCAATCAATATAGCATTGGACGGGTTTAACAATGGTCTTTACTTGATGATGTCAAGAAATGCTGACACGTTTTATGATCTTTTAACTGGTTTAATGATAACGTTACTTTCAAGCGCACAAACACACACGTACACTTACAAGCGAATGCAAACATACTTAGTCCACAGCCATACAGGTCACACTGATTGTGGCCGTATAAACAATTTTAACACTGTTACAAATATGCGCCACACTGTCAACCCACACCAACCAAGAATGACAAACACATTTCGGGAGAACATCCGCACCGTAACACAACATAAACACAACAGAACAAATACCCAGAACCCCTTGCAGTACTAACTTTTCCGGGGCGCTACAATAACATCTACGGCTTTTGGAGCTCAGTGCACAACTGCACACACAACAAGAAGGAGACGAAGCAGTAGAACGAAGAAGAGACATGGCGACGACGAGTAAGAAGAAGAAATACGTTTGCAAGTTCCAAAATGATTGGAAAAAAGAATTTAATTTCATCCAGCACAGCTCGAAGGGGAAGGGGTTTGCTGCCTGCACCTCAACCCCGCATCTCCAACCCCGCCCCCGAACCCCCCCCCCCGCCCACCCAATCTCCCGAATTCGGAAGTCTCAAGGTTGGCAAGTATGTTGGTCAGTGCATGACTGCAAGCTAACCAATGCTAACATGCTATTTAGGCTAGCTCTTTGTGCATATTCCATCATTATGCCTCATCTGTAGGTATATTTGAGCTCATTTAATATCCTTCATTTGTATCCTTTTTGTAAATAATGTAGTTGTGCATGTCTCATAACACATTATCTGTATGTGATATTGGCTGCATTTCAGATAGTTGTTTGTGTGCCATGTTGTTCCAGACCACAGCAAATATTACCTAGCTTGCTAAATTTTGTAATAAATCTATTAGAAGATGACAGCCTGCCGTTTCATTTAATTTGGACACACACATCTATACCCATACTTGCCAACCCTCCCGGATTTTCCGGAAGACTTCTGAAATTCAGCGCCTCTCCCGAAAACCTCCCGGGACAAATTTTCTCCCGAAAATATCCCGAAATTCAGGCGGAGCTGGAGGCCACGCCCTCTCCAGCTCCATGCGGACCTGAGTGACGTATCGACAGCCTGTTTTCACGTCCGCTTTCCCACAATATAAACAGCGTGCCTGCCCAATCACGTTATAACTGTAGAATGATCGAGGGCGAGTTCTTGGTTTCTTATGTGGGTTTATTGTTAGGCAGTTTCATTAACGTCCTCCCAGCACGGCAACAACACACAACAACAGTCACGTTTTCATCTACCGTAAAGCACTTCGTCTGCCGTAAACAGCAATGTTGTGACACTCTTAAATAGGACAATACTGACATCTAATGTACATGCATATGTGACAATAACATCTGCGGCTTTTAGAGAGTGCAGTGCACAACTGTGCACACAACAAGGAGACGAAGCAGAATGCATCATCAGAGAGGGTGTTTAGCATGGTTTGAAAAATAGTGACAGAGAATAGAACAAGGATGGACAATTCAACCCTTAACTCAACAATGAGTAGATGAGTGTTATGTGTGTGTGTGTATACGTGTAAATAAATGAACACTGAAATTCAAGTATTTCTCTTATTTATATATATATATTTATTTTTTTTATATATATATATATATATATATATATATATATATATATATATATATTTTTTTTTTATATATATATATATATATATATATATATATATATATATATATATATATATATATATATATATATAGCTAGAATTCACTGAAAGTCAAGTATTTCTTATATATATATGTATATATATATATATATGAAATACTTGACTTTCAGTGAATTCTAGTTGTAAATATACTCATCCCCTCTTAAACACGCCCACGCCCCCTCCCGACCTCCCGAAATCGGAGGTCTCAAGGTTGGCAAGTATCTTTGGCCATTAAAAGCAAGTGATTTCCAGGAGTTATCTCACCTTCTGAGTAGCCTCTGATTTACTAATGGTTTCTAATGCTGTAAGAATGTGTACAATAAATATTAAATTTCAACATTTCTGTCAACAAAGATTTGCCTCAGCCTGCGACACATAGTCATTTTGACACTAGGCTATTATAACTCAAATAGACACTTACTTAATGTGTTGCCTTCAAGACCTGTATACGGCGTTTAATTCTTTGCAGCTCCAGACAGATTTGTTTTTTGTATTTTTGATCCAATTTGGCTCTTTCAACGGTTTGGGTTGCCGACCCCTGGTTTAACCGTATTGAATGCAAACTAAATATTGTGTGTGGAAAATGCAAACCAATTAGGATTTTGCTGCGTCTGTGTATATACAAAACTGCACGGAAATGTATGTCTGCGGTTTATTTTTTCGAAGGCAGCGTCTCTGCTGTCGCAGGCTCTCACCCCAACTGTGAATCCCAGCACGGAAAGCTTGTCCATAGGACAGAAAGAAGCGTTGCTTATTGCATCACATTGCACACATATGTAATTCTTTGGCAAAACCCCTTGACACATTGACCTGTAATCTTCCCTTCCTCGCTGGGCTCTGAATATGCGTCTTCCATGCTGAAGGGCTCTCATGTTTTTTTCTTACACACCCACTTTTATGTTTGGGGAATTTCTGCTCAGGTGCCAGAACGGAATAAATATGTGCGGAAAGAATAGGAGGGATCATTTCTGGGATTGGATGCTTCATCTGAATAGCAGCTCTTGAGAGAATACAGACCATCTGCATTGCATCTGTTGGGAGACATAACTGACATTATGCTGCACACGGTTTTAATGACTGATTGTGCCATGTTGACAACACTTGGACCATCAAGTGCCTTGTGCAAAATCTGCACTGCTGCTGCGCAAATAGATCTCGTACTCGCTGGCCAACAAGATAACGGCAAGGTGATGGATGCTAAATGGAGACGGACTGGGAACACATGCTGACTGATAAGTGCGATCAAAGCCTGCAGCTCCCATCACTTACTGCCTCATGAGGATGTTGAATATGTGTGGAAATGCTCCCAGTGGGGAATAAGGAGTTACATCATCACCATTTAACAGCATTACATGCAGCTTGTTACATGATTGGCGCCTCAGGGAGGCGTTGGAATTGAAATGTTAAATGACTTTAATAAACATGCACATTTGGGGAAATGTCAGAGGGGTTGCATTCAGTCGCAGTTGTGTTGCTCCAGGCTCTCTTAATTTAAAAATGTGTCTGTTAAATGGCTCCTGAGTGTTAAGGCGTGGTGTGCATTCCTCTATTGTTTGGTTTGGGGACATGAATCTATATTTTTTGTTCATAAGTAGCCTGATGATTAAATGTTGCACTTTGCATGATGAGTCTAATACGATGAAGTCATTAAAACTGTTGCCAGGCACGGTGTCGTCCACACAAGAGAGCTCTAAATTGTTGAAAGTTGCAACCAGTTTTGCACAACAACTATATATTAGTTATGATCAATCCCTGCAGAATTACGTGATCCACGCAAATTTAATCAAACCCCGAAAATTATGTGCGGCCTCGCAAGCCCACAACTGTTTTGACCAATCAGCATTATTTTTCTCTGAACCACGCTTCATACTTGCCAACCCTCCCGAATTTTCCAGGAGACTCACGAATTTCAGTGCCTCTCCCGAAAATTTCCCGGGACAACCATGCTCCCGAAAATCTCCCGATTTCCAGCCGGACACTGCCTTTAGAGTCGTCTCTCACCTGAAAAGGAGACTATTATATATGTCTCCGTTATCCATAGGTTTATCTATAACCCATAAAGTAGGCAGGCAGGGAACTGTTTCTCAGCGTGTGTTTATTACAGCCGGCACGTTAATACACTGACACACAACATCCGGATTCCCATCATAAATTGCTTCAAAACTACGGCAATTTCCAGCCGGACAAACAATATTGGGGGCGTGCCTTAAAGGCACTGCGTTTAGCGACTATTATATATGTCTCTGTTATCCATAAGTTTATCTATAACCCATAACACGGTGGCCGAAAGGATATAGTCACTCATGAACGGTCAGAGAAGCACAAGTCGGCGGCAATGCAGTATTATGGGCCACCTTGCAAGCAATATCCCGTTCTCATTTGCGGATGTTTTCAACAAATCCGTGAAGGATATGTTCCCGGATTCAGAGATCGCTCGCCAGTACTCAAATGACAAAACAAAAGCTACTCAAATAGTGAAAGGTAACTGTTTTTTTTTTTTAAAGTAAGCAGCAAGTACAGTACAGTTAGTAGAACAACTGTGTTTTCATTACTGTTTACTGTACTATATATATATATATATATATATATATATATATATATATATATATATATGTCTTAATAAGGTAATCCAAAAAATAGTGCTCGATACCGTAGTAGAGCGCAATATATGTATGTGTGGGAAAAAAATCACAAGACTATTTCATCTCTACAGGCCTGTTTCATGAGGGGGGGTACCCTCAATCATCAGGAGATTTTAATGGGAGCATTCACATACCATGGTTTATATAGGGCACAGAGTGGGTGGGTACAGGCTGGCGTAGGGGCGTGGTGATTGGCTCATGTGTTACCTAGGAGGTGTTTCCGTCTGTGGCGGCATGCTGTTACAATTTCGCTGCGCTTGTTGAGGGATGACAGGTCTGGACGTTAAATAATAAACAGTTTCTCTTTCAAGCATAGGTTGCATCTTTTATTACCACTATTGTAAGGTGTGCTGGATGCAAGAATTTGCCATGTTATTGAATATTCAACATTATTGTCTTTGAGGTCCCAGATGTGTTTGCTGAGTTCTGTGGTATTCCGCAGGTTTTGGTTCCTGAAAGAAGCCGTGTGATTGTTCCATCTGGTTTTGAATTCACCCTCGGTTAATCCTACATATGTGTCGGATGTGTTAATGTCCTTGCGTATTACCTTAGATTGGTAGACAACTGATGTTTGTAAGCACCCCCCGTTGAGAGGGCAATCAGGTTTCTTTCGACAGTTACAGCCTTTGTTGGTTTTGGAGTCGCTCTGTCCGGGGGCCGACGGCTCATTTGCAATTGTTTTGTTGTGGTTTGAGATGATTTGTCGTATATTGTTCATACAGCTGTAGCTCAATTTAATGTTGTTCTTGTTGAATACTTTTCTTAGGGTGTTGTCTTTGGGAAAGTGTTTGTCAATCAGATTGAGGAATTTGTGTCCAATGTTAGTTGAGACGTTTTTGCTGTATGGGGGGTTGTACCAGATGATGTCGTTTCGTTTTCTGTTCTTTTTTGGCTGGTTTCCTGGCGTGGGTTCATAGGTGAGGGTGAAATTGTATCCGCTTTCATCAAGGGCTTTTTGGTACGGGGGGGTTGCTTGGTCAAATTCAGCTTTGCTAGATGACAGCATCGATAGCCTTTTATTAATTCCGGTAGGTATTCTTTTCGTGGTGGTGGGTGGGTGGTTGCTGTCATGGTGCACGTATTGGAGTGTTGTGTTGGGTTTCGTGAATGGTTGGTAGCTGTTATTTCTCAGGTTGAAAGTGACGTCAAGGAAGTTGACGGTTTGCTTGTTGGCTTCAATCGTGATCCGTAGGCCGTTCTCTTTGAAAATTTGGCATATGCGCTTCTTGGTATTCTCGCTGCTCCTTGGCGAGGCGCGACACACTGCCAGTCCGTCATCACGGTAAATACCAAGGTTCAGATTGAGGCTAGCGAGCTGGAAGAGGAGGAAACTCCCAACGAGTTCACACGTTTCTGCTCCGTCAAAACTTCCCATAGTGACGTCAAATGTTGCATTGTTCTTTTTTTGCCATGGTGTACTGTTGTGGATGAGAATGGAGTTTTTTGCGTGGATGATGATGTTTCTTTCGTTGCCTGTGAATGAGTCGTAGTCTGAGGCGAAGTCTAGTGCTTGAGTCAGTAGGTCTTGCGTGATGGAAGGGTAAAATTCTTCGATATCAAAGGAGATAAAGTTGTGCTGTTGTTTGTCTTGGATGTTGTTGAACCATTTGATTACTGCTGCTGTATTTCTCCATTGGTTGAGTGGTGTTTTGTCCTTGATTTTTGTGTTGACTCTGTCCAGGATTATTTTGCTGATTTTTCCTATTTCAGATTTAGTTGGGTTTATTAGTCGGCATGTTGGGTTATTTGCGAAGTTGGGTTTGTGGTCCTTCAATGTGATGAAGGCTTCCTTGTTGGCTGTGGCGTCCACCCTGTCCTCAATGTCCAGTTCAGCCGCGATCCTTTTATTTTCCAGGTGGATGTTCTGTAAGGTGTTGGGTTGCGCTTTTTTGTATGATTTGGTGATGCTTCTGTCCAGTAAGGTGTGATGTTCTGGTATGTCCATTCTGTAGAAGTTTGTGGTTTTATCGGCAGCTATGATGAGGTTGTTTACTTTCTTGATGTGCTCCTTGTCATTTTTCAGCTTGGTGAGGAGTGGGTTGCGGATTGGCTTGAATTTGACTGATTGTATCATTTTGAGCATGTCGTTCTCAAAATCCTTTAGTTCCTCAACTGTGGGTGGGTTCTTGGTAGATTTGAATCCGTAAGTTTTCTTTTGCGTTCCTTTTGTTTCAGGGTGGAGGAAAAAATGTGCTTTCCACCGCATCCTTCTTAGGAAGTGTTCCGTCTTTTCTATGAGCCTTAGCTTGTAGTCATTCTGCGCGGGTATAGGAATGTTTTTCGTGGAGTAGTCGATGTTGAATTTTTCCATTTCTGATCGTCGTACAGTGCTCAACAAATGTCAATTTGGAGCGGAGTATATGTCTTAATAAGGTTATCCAAAAAATAGTGCTCGATACCGTAGTAGAGCGCAATATATGTATGTGTGGGAAAAAAATCACAAGACTATTTCATCTCTACAGGCCTGTTTCATGAGAACGACATGCTCAAAATGATACAATCAGTCAAATTCAAGCCAATCCGCAACCCACTCCTCACCAAGCTGAAAAATGACAAGGAGCGCATCAAGAAAGTAAACAACCTCATCATAGCTGCCGATAAAACCACAAACTTCTACAGAATGGACATACCAGAACATCACACCTTACTGGACAGAAGCATCACCAAATCATACAAAAAAGCGCAACCCAACACCTTACAGAACATCCACCTGGAAAATAAAAGGATCGCGCCTGAACTGGACATTGAGGACAGGGTGGACGCCACAGCCAACAAGGAAGCCTTCATCACATTGAAGGACCACAAACCCAACTTCGCAAATAACCCAACATGCCGACTAATAAACCCAACTAAATCTGAAATAGGAAAAATCAGCAAAATAATCCTGGACAGAGTCAACACAAAAATCAAGGACAAAACACCACTCAACCAATGGAGAAATACAGCAGCAGTAATCAAATGGTTCAACAACATCCAAGACAAACAATAGCACAACTTTATCTCCTTTGATATCGAAGAATTTTACCCTTCCATCACGCAAGACCTACTGACTCAAGCACTAGACTTCGCCTCAGACTACGACTCAATCACAGGCAACGAAAGAAACATCATCATCCACGCAAAAAACTCCATTCTCATCCACAACAGTACACCATGGCAAAAAAAGAACAATGCAACATTTGACGTCACTATGGGAAGTTTTGACGGAGCAGAAACGTGTGAACTCGTTGGGAGTTTCCTCCTCTCCCAGCTCGCTAGCCTCAATCTGAACCTTGGTATTTACCGTGATGACGGACTGGCAGTGTGTCGCGCCTCGCCAAGGAGCAGCGAGAATACCAAGAAGCGCATATGCCAAATTTTCAAAGAGAACGGCCTACGGATCACGATTGAAGCCAACAAGCAAACCGTCAACTTCCTTAACGTCACTTTCAACCTGAGAAATAACAGCTACCAACCATTCACGAAACCCAACACAACACTCCAATACGTGCACCATGACAGCAACCACCCACCCACCACCACGAAAAGAATACCTACCGGAATTAATAAAAGGCTATCGATGCTGTCATCTAGCAAAGCTGAATTTGACCAAGCAACCCCCCCGTACCAAAAAGCCCTTGATGAAAGCGGATACAATTTCACCCTCACCTATGAACCCACGCCAGGAAACCAGCCAAAAAAGAACAGAAAACGAAACGACATCATCTGGTACAACCCCCCATACAGCAAAAACGTCTCAACTAACATTGGACACAAATTCCTCAATCTGATTGACAAACACTTTCCCAAAGACAACACCCTAAGAAAAGTATTCAACAAGAACAACATTAAATTGAGCTACAGCTGTATGAACAATATACGACAAATCATCTCAAACCACAACAAAACAATTGCAAATGAGCCGTCGGCCCCCGGACAGAGCGACTCCAAAACCAACAAAGGCTGTAACTGTCGAAAGAAACCTGATTGCCCTCTCAACGGGGGGTGCTTACAAACATCAGTTGTCTACCAATCTAAGGTAATACGCAAGGACATTAACACATCCGACACATATGTAGGATTAACCGAGGGAGAATTCAAAACCAGATGGAACAATCACAAGGCTTCTTTCAGGAACCAAAACCTGCGGAATACCACAGAACTCAGCAAACACATCTGGGACCTCAAAGACAATAATGTTGAATATTCAATAACATGGCAAATTCTTGCATCCAGCACACCTTACAATAGTGGTAATAAAAGATGCAACCTATGCTTGAAAGAGAAACTGTTTATTATTTACCGTCCAGACCTGTCATCCCTCAACAAGCGCAGCGAAATTGTAACAGCATGCCGCCACAGACGGAAACACCTCCTAGGTAACACATGAGCCAATCACCACGCCCCTACGCCAGCCTGTACCCACCCACTCTGTGCCCTATATAAACCATTGTATGTGAATGCTCCCATTAAAATCTCCTGATGATTGAGGGTACCCCCCCTCATGAAACAGGCCTGTAGAGATGAAATAGTCTTGTGATTTTTTTCCCACACATACATATATATATATATATATATATACATGTATATATATATATACAATCCCCATTTCCATATGAGTTAGGAAATTGTGTTAGATGTAAATATAAACGGAATACAATGATTTGCAAATCATTTTCAACCCATATTCAGTTGAATATGCTACAAAGACAACATATTTGATGTTGAAATTGATAAATAATTCAGTTTTTTGCAAATAATCATTAACTTTAGAATTTGATGCCAGCAACACGTGACAAAGAAGTTGGGAAAGGTGGCAATAAATACTGATAAAGTTGAGGACTGCTCATCAAACACTTACTTGGAACATTCCACAGGTGAACAGGCAAATTGGGAACAGGTGGGTGTCATGATTGGGTATAAAAGTAGATTCCATGAAATGCTCAGTCATTCACAAACAAGGATGGGGCGAGGATCACCACTTTGTCAACAAACGCGTGAGCAAATTGTTAAACAGTTTAAGAAAAACCTTTCTCAACCAGCTATTGCAAGGAATTTAGGGATTTCACCATCTATGGTCCGTAATATCATCAAAGGGTTCAGAGAATCTGGAGAAATGACTGCACGTAAGCAGCTAAACCCGTGACCTTCGATCCCTCAGGCTGTACTACATCAACAAGCGACATCAGTGTGTAAAGGATATCACCACATGGGCTCAGGAACACTTCAGAAACCCACTGTCAGTAACTACAGTTGGTCTCTACATCTGTAAGTGCAAGTTAAAACTCTCCTATGCAAGGCGAAAACCGTTTATCAACAACACCCAGAAATTCGCTGGTCCTGAGCTCATCTAAGATGGACTGATACAAAGTGGAAAAGTGTTCTGTGGTCTGAAGAGTCCACATTTCAAATTGTTTTTGGAAACTGTGGACGTCATGTCCTCCGGACCAAAGAGGAAAAGAACCATCCGGATTGTTTTGGCGCAACGTTGAAAAGCCAGCATCTGTGATGGTATGGGGGTGTTTTAGTGCCCAAGACATGGGTAACTTACACATCTGTGAAGGCACCATTAATGCTGAAAGGTACATACAGGTTTTGGAGCAACATATAATGCCATCCAAGCAACGTTACCATGGACGCCCCTGCTTAATTCAGCAAGACAATGCCAAGCCACGTGTTACATCAACGTGGCTTCATAGTAAAAGAGTGCGGGTACTAGACTGGCCTGCCTGTAGTCCAGACCTGTCTCCCATTGAAAATGTGTGGCGCATTATGAAGCCTAAAATACCACAACGGAGACCCCCTGACTGTTGAACAACTTCAGCTGTACATCAAGCAAGAATGGGAAATAATTGTGTAAATGATATCACCACATGGGCTCAGGAACACTTCAGAAACCCACCCAATCTCCCGAATTCGGAGGTCTCAAGGTTGGCAAGTATGCCACGCTTTGATGCCAAGTTTGTTTCTTGTGTAGACGAAGCAGAAACAGCAATGTGTAACAATATATCAACTCATTATTGCTCATCCCACCTGTTCCTGTCTACAGTGCTAGTCCGTCTGGGTAATGTAGAATATAAACATTTACTTTCTAGATTACATGTATTTATATGATCACTTTATCCTTTATTTTTTTCAGTTAAGACAATTAAAAACATATTTACATTTGCAGAATGTTGCAGTGTGATGATAATCTTTCATTGTTTATCACCGAAAACTAGTGTAATAGATTGCTATCAACAGTTCACAAATGCTCTAAACGTGCAGGGATTAATTAGTTGGAACATAAATTAATATTCAAGATTAAAACATACGGACCGAATGCCGGCCACTTGGGGATGAGTAAGCAAACAGCAAAAATATGGTATATGTTTTGCCATGTAAACTCTTGGAGGTTGTCTTTCTGATAATGAACTATCTTCCCGAGGTACATTTTTAAAAAGCAGTTTCTGCAGACCACTTATGAGGTTAATGTTCCAACCAGTCATCAAGCATATTGAGTCGGATACCATTTAAAATCAATGGGCTTCTTGCTTTGGCAAAACAGAAACAGATCAATAAATAATTGTAACCAATGGTGAACCAACAAGAAATGCTGTTGCTTCTGCAGGGACTAAATTACATTAAACAAATTAAATTAAGATGAATTCAACATAAATGTGTTTCAGTTTAAATAAGTTAACACTCACTGTTTTAAAAGTAACTAACAGTTCTGAGTAAAACTGTTCAGCTTCACAAAGTACTGCACATTAGTCAAAGTTCCCCCAAAAAACAAGATAAAAGTAGAAATGGTAAAGAACAGAAACAGTTAATTTAAAAGAATGATTACATAAAAATAAATCCAAGACAGACACACAACTCTCAGCTGTTTAAAAACCAAAGAATAAAAATGTATTTTAAGGCTGAGGAGCATCTACCAACTGGTGAGATTGGACTTCGACGACATCAAACATTGATTTATTTTGGTCTGGGTTTTTTTTAATCAAGAGTTGTGCAAAGAGAAGTGTGCTGTGGGACATTTACACACAAGATAATGTCAAATGCAAGATTGATATTGCTAAAAATAAAATGCATTCCAATCCTCAAATGTCATATCAGGGACTGTATTCTGATAATATTGAGAAACAAAACAGTTGATTTATATATATGTATCTAGAGTTGACAGAATAACAACCGAACATTTTTAGTTTAGTTTTTTTTTAATTACTCACATGCTCTAATTTATGTCAATACAGGTTACTCAATAAGATATTGACAAGAAAAAAGGGGAGTAATTCACGTCCATAAAATTTGTATCAAATAGTTCTTAGTCTCATTTATTTGCTTTGATTAATTGAAATAACATTTAGAGTCGTTACCTTTTGCTGTATTTTTTTATTTGTCTGATCACCTCCCCTTTGTCTGAAAGTCCAGTTTAGAGACATATTATAGAAGTAGTAGTTGTAGTAGAAGTAATTTGCACTCTGGTTTGCATTGCAGGAATGTGATGGAGCATCTGGAATGATCCATGCACAAGAAAATGCATAGTGTAAGATATATTTTTTTAATATAAAAAATCCATGCATCCATCCATTTTCTTTCGCGTGTCACCCTTTGGGTTGCGGGGGTGCTGGAGCCTATCCCAGCTGCACTCGGGCGGAAGGCGGCGTACACCCTGGACAAGTCGCCACCTCTTTGCAGAATATAGAAGAGGTATTATAATAATATATTTCCTATATAAGAAAACAAACACTATCAAAAGAAAACAAAAAACGCCAGCAGACACCAAAACTAATCAATTGAATTTGTTTCAGTCAGGTCCTTAAGTCATAAGCAGCTATAAAATAAGAAATGGTGTTGCTGAAGTCCAAATATGTTGACATTCACATTCAAGATGGAGAATTATATCCCTCTCAATCGTCCATTTTTGCCTCCTTTTTCATTTGTGCATAACAGTGCCAGTATGTACGAACATTTCAAATGTGCTAACTATAGATGCAAACAGTTTCAGAACAGTTTCAGTCTTGAACAATCCCATTGTGAGTGCGAAATGATTATGTTTGCATCTCCTCCTCTTAGCATTGTACGTTCTAATAATCAGCGTAAAGTGTACACATAAACACAGACACGCTAAATGAATTGCACGGTCTAATTTGCCATTAAAAAACTAAGTTTTCTTTGAAAAAAAGACCTTTTAACAATTAAAAAAACATTAGAACACTTTTTTTTTAAATGGCTCAACTGATAGATCTGAAGTTGATCTTGTGATTTAAGTGTTGAATGTATTTTGAACGCATCATAATAATCCCCTCAATTCCCCCCAAAAACGGATTAACTCGCTGGAATATAAAGACAATATGACATACATCAATAAACGTAGATGCATATGCAAAAGTGCAATATATTTATCTGTACAGTTATCTATTTATTTATATCTGCAGCTTATTGCTCTTTTATAATGCACTACAACGAGCTAATGCAACAACATTTTCGTTCTTACCTGTACTGTAAAGTTCAACTTTGAATGACAATAAAAATTAAATTGAAAAATTATGTATCACTTATTTTTTTCAATGGTGTTATCAATTCTTTACTTTTTGAAGGTTCCAATTACTTCACATCCCAAATTTGACTTTTGAAGTTTTTAGGGGAAGAATTGCATATTTAGTTTTTTTTTGCCATAAAAAAATATTGTTTTTTGTTTTTTTTTACAAAAAGGGCATGAAACATAGAGCTGAAGTTGATCTTAAGATTTAAGGGTTAAAGGGGAACATTATCACCATGTAAGCGTCAATATATACCTTGATGTTGCAGAAAAAAGACCATATATTTTTTTAACCGATTTCCAAACTCTAAATGGGTGAATTTTGGCGAATTAAACGCCTTTCTAATATTCGCTCTCGGAGCGATGACGTCACAACGTGACGTCACATCGGGAAGCAATCCGCCATTTTCTCAAACACCGAGTCAAATCAGCTCTGTTATTTTCCGTTTTTTCGACTGTTTTCCGTACCTTGGAGACATCATGCCTCGTCGGTGTGTTGTCGGAGGGTGTAACAACACGAACAGGGACGGATTCAAGTTGCACCAGTGGCCCAAAGATGCGAAAGTGGCAAGAAATTGGACGTTCGTTCCGCACACTTTACCGACGAAAGCTATGCTACGACAGAGATGACAAGAATGTGTGGATATCCTGCGACACTCAAAGCAGATGCATTTCCAACAATAAAGTCAAAGAAATCTGCCGCCAGACCTCCATTGAATCTGCCGGAGTGTGTGAGCAATTCAGGGACAAAGGACATCGGTAGCACGGCAAGCAATGGCGGCAGTTTGTTCCCGCAGACGAGCGAGCTAAACCCCCTGGATGTCTTGGCTCACATCAACTCCAAAACTGGACGGATCAGCTTTCAGGAAAAAAGCGCGGATGAGGGTATGTCTACAGAATATATTAATTGATGAAAATTGGGCTGTCTGCACTCTCAAAGTGCATGTTGTTGCCAAATGTATTTCATATGCTGTAAACCTAGTTCATAGTTGTTAGTTTCCTTTAATGCCAAACAAACACATACCAATCGTTGGTTAGAAGGCGATCGCCGAATTTGTCCTCGCTTTCTCCCGTGTCGCTGGCTGTCGTGTTGTTTTCGTTGGTTTCGCTTGCATACGGTTCAAACCGATATGGCTCAATAGCTTCAGTTTCTTCTTCAATTTCGTTTTCGCTACCTGCCTCCACACTACAACCATCCGTTTCAATACATGCGTAATCTGTTGAATCGCTTAAGCCGCTAAAATCCGAGTCTGAATCCGAGCTAATGTCGCTATAGCTTGCTGTTCTTTCCGCCATGTTTGTTTGTGTCGGCTTCACTATGTGACGTCACAGGAAAATGGACGGGTGTATATAACGATGGTTAAAATCAGGCACTTTGAAGCTTTTTTTAGGGGTATTGCGTGATGGGTAAAATTTTGAAAAAAACTTCGAAAAATATAATAAGCCACTGGGAACTGATTTTTAATGGTTTTAACCAGTCTGAAATTGTGATAATGTTCCCCTTTAAAGAAGAAGAAGAAGAAGAAGAAGAAGAAGAAGAAGAAGAAGAAGAAGAAGAAGAAGAAGAAGAAGAAGAAGAAGAAAATAAAGATACAAAGAAGAAGAGGATGAAGAAGAAGAATACATGACTAATTATTAAAATTTTTATGGCAGATACAGGTTAAAATCTATATGCCCCTCCTCATGCTTTTATTTCATTTCGCTTTAACTGAATAATCTAAACTGCTTTTAGTGTTAACAAACATGTACGAAATAAGTCCAGCATTTTAGCTGCACCTATAGATAGATAGGTAGATAGATACTATCTTTGTTTCGTTGTACTTGTATGGCCTGATGTCAGCTGCGATAGGCTCCAATTCCAAGCCAATGTGTGCATGGTTGAATGCTCCAGTTGACTACAAAGAAATCCTTAATGTTAATGAAAGGTTGTGAATAATTCATGTATTAAACAAAGCTGAGTCGGTGCAAAGATGTGCTTACTACCTTTAAACAGGTACGGATTGAACAAAAACACCTCTTATTTTCAATGATGACTACAATGAGTGCGCGGCTCTTTTACTCACAAACTAATACGCTCGTAGCTTTTAAATGCAAGAGATTGTTGCATCATTGACAAGAACCAAGAGAAAACATTCATTAGGACAAGACTATTGAAAATCAATAGAGGTCTGCACCCTGGTCCAATACATATCTAAAACCCAATCACCTACAATAGATTTTTTTTTTTTAATTGAGCACATGAGAACAATGTGTGGAAAGAAATAACATCAGAACTGCACTACTTCTCTCGTGTGTACGGAGTAAAAGAACATGGGAGAACGCCTTCATTGCTTGTTCCATTAGACTGCAGGATTCGCTCACATATTTTATTCTAATGCTCTCAAATGGAAGCAAACACAACACTAAAATGCTCGGTTATCTTACTCGGGAGGGAAACATCTCATTTGCAGCCACATGCGCTTGATGGGTTAAGCGTCACGATAGGATTTACGTTCTTATATTTCATTACAAAAGGGGCTGTTTGGTCAAAAGATTGCTCCAGATGTCAGGTAGAAATGTGCCGCCGCCCTTATTGACTGCAGATAACTGGCAACATACTTGTGTACTGTATGCACTGTACTGTTCATACATGCACAAGTGTCAATGTACAGCTGGCGAAGAGAGAGCTAGAATATTTATAAGTTATAAATATTTAGCAATTTGTATCATCATGCACAACAGTTTTGCTGTTTAAATATTTATATTGCATCAAGTATACAGTCACACCACCTACATATTAGGGATGTGAATTAAACACGTTCAGTCTCTATGGGAGTGATGAGAGCAGTGTTAGAAGCATAATTTAGTGCCAGCAGCACTCGTGCAGCCCCAGAACACCATGCTTGACTGTAGGCAAGACACAATCATCTTGGTACTCACTTGGTTTTTTTTGCGGCTATTTAGGGAATAATGGCTTACTTATTTTCAGTGGATGTAATAAAAATGGTGCTAAAACCTGAGGGGTGTGCTGACTATTTGTGTAAAACACAGAACTCCACAAAGGCTGACTTGTTAACACAACTAAAATAAAATGTACCTCTACTAACGAATAAGGATGAGTATTGAATCGGGTACTTTTGCAGACACCGACCGAATTTCTTCAATACCACTGTGCATCGATTGACATAAATCAAACGGTGCTATGTTTCAATACCTTTGTTGCACACGATGTCACATCAGTTGCAGACTCAGTACCAACTCAAACACATGGTGGGGAAACAAACACTTTGGCAGCATGTCGAGCGGACTCAGCCGGACTGCCTCGAGGTAATGTGGAAATGTTCAATGCCAACATTGCAAGTATGCCTGATAAAAAACACGTGTACATACAGTAAGGCTCCACTTATTAAAATGTGGGAGCTGAATTCTTCATTGGAAGCACCATCGACATGCTACTGATTAGCATTGGCAATTTTACATGGCGATTTCAACACCTTCAAATTTGATAATGAAAACTACAACTAAAATGCATGTTACAGCCAAACAGCCGGATTTAGGCCTGATTTATTAAGATCTAAATAACTCACGCTAAACAGCGTGAGCCATCTATAGAATAGCGTCTTTTTTTAGCGGTTGTGTTGAATGCGATCTACTAAGACTGCATGTACAATTGAAAAGTGGTGCAGACCGCCTTATTTAAATGAAGATTTTGCCTGTACTATACGGGGCATCACCACAGATACACTCTTACTCACTGCACCTTAATGTTATAATGTGGCGTTTTGCTATGTTTTCAAACAAGCAGCAGAAATGTACTACTTTTTATGGGCATTTTAGACGCAGCAGTTTATTCTCCTTTTTATACCGCTAAAATGTGCATGGGGGAGTGCTGCACTTATGTGCTCAAGAAACAAACTTCACCCACTCATACTTCAAGAAGCTTTTATCATATAAGATACAGATAAGTTATATATATATTATGTGGAAAAAAATAAATGTCATAAATAAAAAAAAATACACCAAAATGCATCAATTGAATTTGTTTTAATCAGCCCCTTAAGTCATCCAGCAGCTATGAAATTATAAAAGGATGTTGCTGACAAGAACAAAAAAGTTTGATCATATTACGCCTATATTGGCTCACCTGCACTGGCTTCCTGTGCACTTAAGATGCACCTTTAAAGGGGAACATTATCACAATTTCAGAATTGTTAAAACCATTAAAGATCAGTTCCCAGTGGCTTATTATATTTTTCGAAGTTTTTTTCAAAATTTTACCCATCACGCAATATCCCTAAAAAAAGCTTCAAAGTGCCTGATTTTAACCACCCGTCCATTTTCCTGTGACGTCACACAGTGAAGCCAACACAAAAAAACATGGCGGAAAAAACAGCAAAATATAGCGACATTAGCTCGGATTCAGACTCGGATTTTAGCGGCTTAAGCGATTCAACAGATTACGAATGTATTGAAACGGATGGTTGTAGTGTGGAGGCAGGTAGCGAAAACGAAATTGAAGAAGAAACTGAAGCTATTGAGCCATATCGGTTTGAAACGTATGCAAGCGAAACCAACAAAAACGACACGACAGCCAGCGACACGGGAGAAAGCGAGGACAAATTCGGCGATCGCCTTCTAACCAACAAATAGTATGTGTTTGTTTGGCATTAAAGGAAACTAACAACTATGAACTAGGTTTACAGCATATGAAATACATTTGGCAACAACATGCACTTTGAGAGTGCAGACAGCCCAGTTTTCATCAATTAATATATTCTGTAGACATACCCTCATCCGCGCTCTTTTCCTGAAAGCTGATCTGTCCAGTTTTGGAGTTGATGTCAGCAGGCCAGGGAGGCTAGGGTCAATAGGGGGGTTAGCTCGCTCGTCTGCGGGAACAAACTGCCACCATTGCTTGCCGTGCTAGTGAGGTCCTTTGTCCCTGAATTGCTCACACACTACGGCAGATTCAATGGGGGTCTGGAGGCAGATTTCTTTGACTTTATCGTTGGAAATGCATCTGCTTTGAGTGTCGCAGGATATCCACACATTCTTGCCATCTCTGTCGTAGCATAGCTTTCGTCGGTAAAGTGTGCGGAACGAACGTCCAATTTCTTGCCACTTTCGCATCTTTGGGCCACTGGTGCAACTTGAATCCGTCCTTGTTCGTGTTGTTACACCCTCCGACAACACACCGACGAGGCATGATGTCTCCAAGGTACGGAAAACAGTCGAAAAAACGGAAAATAACAGAGCTGATTTGACTCGGTGTTTGTAATGTGTTTGAGAAAATGGCGGATTGCTTCCCAATGTGACGTCACGTTGTGACGTCATCGGTCCGAGAGCGAATATTAGAAAGGCGTTTAATTCGCCAAAATTCACCCATTTAGAGTTCGGAAATCGGGTAAAAAAATATATGGTCTTTTTTTCTGCAACATCAAGGTATATATTGGCGCATACATAGGTCTGGTGATAATGTTCCCCTTTAAGGTTTTACTACTTACGTATAAAATACTTAACAATCTCGCTCCATCTTATCTTGCTGATTGTATTGTACCATATGTCCCAGCGAGAATTCTGCATTCAAAGAACTCTGACTTATTAGTGATTCCCAGAGCCCAAAAATAGTCTGTGGGCTATAGAGCCTTTTCTATTCGGGCTCTAGTACTCTGGATACCGGTAACAGTTAGAGATGCTACCTCTGTAGGAACATTTAAGTCCCATCTTAAAACTCATTTGTACACGCTAGCCTTTTAAATAGACCCCCCTCCTCCCCCCTTCTAGACCAGTTGATGTGCCGTCTCTCTTTCTGCTCTTCCCCCCTCTCCTGCGTGGAGAGGTTAATAGGTGACCACAGATGAAGCGATAGCTGTTCAAAGACAACAAGATAACAACTGTAGAGCTTCAGTGTTAAATGTTGAATAAAAAATAGAGTAAACAAAAAACAAGGAAACAAATTGTATTGTTGAGTACTGGTATCAATTCCCAGGTACCGGTAAATGGTACTGTGTCGATTTAAATAATAAAAGGTAGCAGATTTTGGAAAAATAGAGCCTTACTGTACATTTGAGGATTTTTTTTATCAGGCATACCTGCTTTGTTGGCATGAACAATTATCTTGAGAACGTTCGACTGAGTACTCTCTGAATGCTACTGTGCTGCATTTCTGCAGAAGGACTTGACGTCACTGGCAACAAAGGTATCAAAAAACAGCACTGTTTGATTTTCCGGGTATTGATACTCTGTAATACCGACGGACTTCAGTCAGTACGCATAAAAGTACCCAAATTCGAAACCCATCCCTATCCATGCTGGAATGTCTTACTGTCTGTTATTTGCTCAATGCATTGAGTTGATATTACGATGTCTGCTTCATTAAAACAAAGTCAAATGTCCCTGAACAGCAGACCAAGATGTGCATTCTATCTAAAAAGTGACAACCCATTGCGAGTTATTGCATATCATAAGCTCTTGTTGCCCCCCACCTCCCTTGTGCCGCTTTTAGCACCTCCCCTCGCCCCCTTTTGCTTATCACCACACGTGTTGCCATTGGCACGATCTATAGCCAATGAAGCGCTGCTCATAAAAAAAAGTGTGTGTGCATGTGTGTGTCTGTATTTGTGTGTATGTGTGTGTGTGTGTGTGCATGCTCAGACCGACAAGAGGGGGAGGGCGGCCAGTAATGTCTCCCGCCACCTGCTCCTTTCCCTGCTCTGTGAGTCGGGGCCACAGGCATCGCCTCGTTCTGGCTGTCTGCAGGCTCACGATTTAAAAGGAGCTTTTTACGGCACCGCGAGGGCCTTGAAAGATTATGACGCTAGCACAGTTTATTCTTTTTAGACCCTCCACACTGGCCTCTGAGTGGCCACAAGCTATGATACTCTGCAATGGCTTGATTCCCGCAATCACAGCCGTTAAAAGTGGCACGCTATCAGGCGGGATGTAGCTGTTGATACGGATCAGGAGTGCAGCTAAAGAGTCCTTAAGTCACACACTAAACGCCCAAATTACCGCCAGGGCGGCACGCCGCTGCCGCGAGGAACGAGATACTCCACTTTGTCGTTGGCGTGCCTCTTTCTGTTGACTCGAACTTGCCGTTTAAAACCTCGGAAACGTGTTCAAGTGAAGTCGCTATTCAACTTCGGAATGACTCACTCGAGATGAAGACGCTTTTTTTTTTTTTTTTTTTTTTTGTTCCAAAAGGTGTGGCTGCTGAAATTGCCTGCGCTCCCCACACAGACGTACAAATGCTGTGTAATTTCAGAATGCAGCAGAGAAAAAAAAAAGGAAAAAAAGGGGCTTCTCAATCAATGCATTACACAAACAGCAAAGGGGCACTGGGGGGGCGGGGGGGGTGGTTGGAGTGGGCCCTCACCGACGACGAGTGAAAAACACTTAACGTGACATTTGCTCAATAACGTTGCAAACTAAAGCCACTCTCAATGGTCGTTGAGCGTCTCCTGCACAACTGGCCATTTTGAACTTCTCCGGGTTCTCTCTTTTATCATTGAGTGCATGTTCAAAGGACAATACAATTTCAAGCCTTTGTGGTGAATAGTCTATGTTGTGTATTGACCTATACTAGCGTGTGGCATTTTTAATCCAATCAATGCATATTGTTGTCAGAGAATGTGGAATTGAATGTAACTCTAATTGGAGTCATTAGTAGAAATATTTCAAATGGCAATACATTTTTTTTTTTCATCGTCGGCATCTTTCCGTCTCGGGAGACGATGGGGTATAGGCGAGGGACGGCGTGGCGAAGTTGGTAGAGTGGCCGTGCCAGCAATCGGAGGGTTGCTGGTTACTGGGGTTCAATCCCCACCTTCTACCATCCTAGTCACATCCGTTGTGTCCTTGAGCAAGACACTTCACCCCTTGCTCCTGATGGCTGCTGGTTAGCGCCTTGCATGGCAGCTCCCGCCATCAGTGTGTGATTGTATGGGTGAATGTTGAAATAGTGTCAAAGCGCTTGAAGGTAGAAAAACGCTATACAAGTATAACCCATGTATCATTATTATTATTATTATATCCAAAAAGGGGGGGGGGCTCACTGGGATGGCCCCTGGCTGCTGTTTCCTTTGCCAATCGAATGGGCTTAGAACCGGTATCTGCTGGAGTGACCTCTCCAGTGGATCTACATGGCCTGGGCATGGCTGGTGGATCCAAGGGAGCGACGAGTGTCAATACAACTTGGCACCAGTGATGTCGCAGGAGTTGCCGGAATGACGCTACAACATCAAACCGCCTTCAGGACTCCGGCTACAGATTTTCTGTCGGGGTTTATTCCCTTAGCCTTACCCTCAAGTGGGTTGACCGCAAGGTTTTGAGATTGGAGATTTCCTTCTCCTAGATGGGCTGCCTTGCCAGGTTTACGAGCCCCATCTGCCCGAATGCGGCAGGTAGCACGGGGGTACATCTTACCCGTGGTGGTATAAGCCAGACCTGACTACATAGAAATCATCACGTTACCGTATTATCCGGACCATAGGGCGCACCAGATTATATGGCACACTGCCGATGAATGGTCTATTTTTGATCTTTTTTCATATATCAGGCGCATTAAAGGAGCCATATTATTATGATTTTTTTCTAAATATAAGACACTTCCTTGTGGTCTACATCAGTGTTTTTCAACCTTTTTTTGAGCCAAGGCACATTTTTTTCACACCATCCATCCATCCATCTTCTTCCGCTTATCCGAGGTCGGGTCGCGGGGGCAGCAGCCTAAGCAGGGAAGCCCAGACTTCCCTCTCCCCAGCCACTTCGTCCAGCTCCTCCTGGGGGATCCCGAGGCGTTCCCAGGCCAGCCGGGAGACATAGTCTTCCCAACGTGTCCTGGGTCTTCCCCGTGGCCTCCTACCGGTCGGACGTGCCCTAAACACCTCCCTAGGGAGGCGCTCGGGTGGCATCCTGACCAGATGCCCGAACCACCTCATCTGGCTCCTCTCGATGTGGAGGAGCAGTGGCTTTACTTTGAGCTCCCCCCGGATGGCAGAGCTTCTCACCCTGTCTCTAAGGGAGAGCTCCGCCACCCGGCGGAGGAAACTCATTTCGGCCGCTTGTACCCGTGATCTTGTCCTTTCGGTCATAACCCAAAGCTCATGACCATAGGTGAGGATGGGAACGTAGATCGACCGGTAAATTGAGAGCTTTGCCTTCCGGCTCAGCTCCTTCTTCACCACAACGGATCGATACAGCGTCCGCATTACTGAAGACGCGGCACCGATCCGCCTGTCGATCTCACGATCCACTCTTCCCTCACTCGTGAACAAGACTCCGAGGTACTTTTTTTCACACCACTAGCAAAAAATAATAAAATAAACTAAACTGAGCAGCCGATATTGACAGTAAAAAGTCGTTCTCGCAATTGTTGTATACAAATTCAAACCATAACCAACCCTGCATCACTATAGCTCGTCTCAAAGTAGGTGTACTGTCACGACCTGTCACATCACGGCGTGACTTATTTTGAGTTTTTTGGTGTTTTCCTGTTTTGTTGGTGTTTCCTATTTTGTTATTGATTGTCATGTCATGTACGGATGTACTTTGTGGACGCCGTCTGCTGCTCCACACGCTGCAACTCTTTGCTGTCATCCAGCATTCTGTTTTTGGTTACTTTGCAGCCAGTTCAGTTTTAGTTTCGTTTTACATAGCCATCCCTAAGCTTCAATGCCTTTTCTTAGCGGCACTCGCCTTTTGTTTATTTTTGGTTTAAGCATTAGATACCTTTTTACCTGCACGCTGCCTCCCGCTGTCGTCTGCATATTGTGATCATGACAAAACATGTTCCCGACATCTACAAATCAATTAGCTACCTGCTGCCACCTACTGATATGGAAGAGTAGTACACGGTTACGCTGCCTCACTCTAGACAGCACAGACACTCAACGACACATTATTTGCGGATTATAATTACTGGTTTGCAAAAAATATTTTTAACCCAATTAGGTGAAATTACATCATCTCCCATGGCACACCAGACAATATCTCACGGTACACTAGTGTGCCGCGGCACAGTGGTTGAAAAACACTGGTCTACATAACATGTTATGGTGGTTATTTGGTCATAATGTTGCATAGATTATGTTTTACAGATCATCTTGAAGACGCTTTCTGACAGTTGCTCCCGGATGCGCCGTTTTGTGGGCGGCCTTATTTACGTGGCTCACCTTCGACATCGTCTTCTCCCCGTCATCTATGTGTTTTACTTAAATCTTTACTTAAATCAATAACGCAGCAGTATCTCCTCATCCCGAAAAAACCACACCGGAAATGTGTCCCGTGAAAAACCGCCCAACCGGAACTCTAGTAACTAAAGATCCTTGGGTAAATAATGTAAACTCACTACGCAGGTATGTTTTATCATTTTAATGGCGAGTCTACTGACAGATATAAGTGAGAACTTTACACTACTTTATATTTGAAATGGCACTAAAACATTTACTACTAAAACAGGTTGATAGATTGTTGAGCGCCATGTGTAATGTTCTATATTTTCAATTGAACATTTATAAATGTTGGTGTTGTTTACTCGAGACTTATATTTTATGTTTGACTGCCATCTATTGGTCACACTTATCATTACATCATGTACCAAATAAAATAGTGTAGCGTCCCGGAAGAGCCGGTACTGCAGGGACTTCTGGGTATTTGTCCTGTTGTGTTTATGTTGTGTTGCGGTGCAATTATTCTCCCGAAATGTGTTTGTCATTGTTGTTTAGTGTGGTTTCACAATATGGCACATGTTTATGACAGTGATGTTGTTTGTACGCCCACCTTTAGTGTGACATGCATGGCTGTTGACTAAGAATGCCCTTCATTCACTTACATGTGGGATGTTAAAAATCAACATTATCATCAAAATTGGCTATGAACTTGTAGAGTGAAGACATTTCTTGACATCTTCTCCTTAAGGTCTTGTTCATCTGTGGTGGAAGGTCCGAATCTTAAACAGCAACAAAAGTGAATTTAGTACAAAAGTTGTATTTACCCATAATCAAATAGTACAAGGTTGGATTGAATTGTCATGCAAACAGACAACGTCCTCCGGAGACGTTGGATGTATCGAGAATCATGCGAATCATACATAGACTTGGTCTACTTGGCCATTTATGTGTTTCCCTCATGTGTCAAGGTCCCGTTGTTTTGGACCTGTTTATTCTGCAACCTCCTTGAATCCTTTTAGCCATAACAAACAATCAAAACATTTTGTAGAATGGTCAGGCCGACCATATTTTCAACTCCAACCCACATATGCTCCTTCAATGGCACAGAATAGAAAAAAGAGAAACGAGCAGACATTGTTAATGCTTTTCGACCTCGCTCTCTTTTCGGACTTTGACAGACACAAAATATGGTACAAAGGTCAGAAATGCCACCACACATCCAACGCTACAAAAGCATTGAAATAGGTAAGCTCAACCAAACTTTTTCCTCATAATAGGCCCACCGGGTCATAAGGCACAATATCGAGTTTTAAAGGAAAATAAAAACGATTTTAAAGGGGAACATTATCACAATTTCAGAATGGTTAAAACCATTAAAAATCAGTTCCCAGTGGCTTATTTTATTTTTCGAAGTTTTTTTCAAAATTTTACCCATCACGCAATATCCCTAAAAAAAGCTTCTAAGTGCCTGATTTTAACCATCGTTATATACACCCGTCCATTTTCCTGTGACGTCACATAGTGATGCCAATACAAACAAACATGGCGGATGGACAGCAAGGTATAGCGACATTAGCTCGGATTCAGACTCGGATTTCAGCGGCTTAAGCGAAATTGAAGAAGAAACTGAAGCTATTGAGCCATATCGGTTTGAACTGTATGCAAGCGAAACCGACGAAAACGACACGACAGCCAGCGACACGGGAGAAAGCGAGGACGAATTCGGTGATCGCCTTCTAACTGTCAGAGTTTGTAGGACACGAACCCCAAGATGCAGAGAAGGCGGAAGGCGTTGTGCAAGAAAACATGATTTAATTCAACACTATGGCAAAACAACAAAGAAAAAAGTAACAAAAGGCGCGCACAAGGCGGAGAACAAAATGAACTAAAATAGCACAGAGGCTAACTGTGGACAAGAAACAAAAACACTTACTGTGACACAAAGGAACTAGGACATGAGCTGAGTGAAACAAAAGTAGTCAGAGCTACAACGACACGTGTTAAGACAGGTAGTAGTGACAATGATCCAGCAGTGACTGGAGGGTAGGGCAGGTATAAATAGCAGCTGGCTGATTGACACCAGGTGTGGCCAGGTGCCAATCAGCCACAGCTGAAGGGACACAGCACTCAGGGAGAAACAGGAAACAGAACCAAAATAAGAGCGTTGACAGGAAATGACAGAGGAAAAACTAAAACTTGACCAAACTGTCAGGGACAAGCCTGACACTAACCAACGATTGGTATGTGTTTGTTTTTAAGTGTTGTAATGTTTTTAAGCTAAATTATTGGTAAACACAGTTTATGTATAATAATTTATGTAAAACCGCGAGTAATGAATAAAGTTTTCATCAATTAATATATTCTGTAGACATACCCTCATCCGCTCTCTTTTCCTGAAAGCTGATCTGTCCAGTTTTGGAGTTGATGTCAGCAGGCCAGGGAAGCT
Organism: Nerophis lumbriciformis; assembly: GCF_033978685.3. Taxonomy (NCBI): domain Eukaryota; kingdom Metazoa; phylum Chordata; class Actinopteri; order Syngnathiformes; family Syngnathidae; genus Nerophis; species Nerophis lumbriciformis. Next base: position 18,028,845 of record NC_084548.2, read on the forward strand.
AGGGTCGATATTCTTCTCTTGATCATCTTCGGTGGCATAAAGGGACGGTGTGAGCCAAGACATCCAGGGGGTTTAGCTCGCTCGTCTGCGGGAACAAACTGCCGCCATTGCTTGCCGTGCTACCGAGGTCCTATGTCCCTGAATAGCTCACACACTCCGGCAGATTCAATGGGGGTCTGGCGGCAGATTTCTTTGACTTTATCCTTGGAAATGCATCTGCTTTGAGTGTCGCAGGATATCCACACATTCTTGCCATCTCTGTCGTAGCATAGCTTTTGTCGGTAAAGTGTGCGGAACAAACGACTGACCATTTTTGTCGGCTTTCCCCACACCCTCGTATTTTGAACAACATTCGTCCAATTTCATGATGTCTCCAAGGTACGGAAAACAGTCGAAAAAACGGAAAATAACAGAGCTGATTTGATTCGGTGTTTGTAATGTGTTTGAGAAAATGGCGGATTGCTTCCCGTTGTGACGTCATCGCTCCGAGAGCGAATAATAGAAAGGCGTTTAATTCGCCAAAATTCACCCATTTAGAGTTCGGAAATCGGGTAAAAAAATATATGGTCTTTTTTCTGCAACATCAAGGTATATATTGACGCTTACATAGGTCTGGTGATAATGTTCCCCTTTAAGTGCGGGTTTTGAGGAAAATAAAAACGATTTTAAGTGCGTCTTATAGTCCGTAAAATACGGAATATTTAATTTGCACCTATTGTTGTTTGCACATGTTGTTTTGTGCTCACTTGTTGGCTGATGCAGAGACAGGTTGACAATGTACATGCAGGGATTACAGTCCTTTCATTAGGAACATAAACAAATACAGTTGCACCAACGCGGTCAAAACTAGGGAACTGTGGGTGAAAAAAAAACACAAGGCAATGCAAATAATGCCAAACCCAAGCCGTGTGCAGGAAAAACTATGCAAAGCAATGAACCAGCAACGTCTGTGAGGCGACGCGAGCAAATAAAGCCTCCTGATTAGACATCACCGGCAGGTGAGTCTCCTAACCACTAACAGGAGGCAGGTGCGTGGGTGAGAGCTCAAGCCAGAGGTAAAGTGGCTGAGAATAAAGGCAGAAATGAAGTGGAATGAAAAATTAGGGAGCTGGACAGGAACACACTCAAGTCAAACCTGTCATGAGCAATCGTGACATCTACCATGCACTATTTCTTCAAAGATTGGCTAGCTGGGGCAGTTGTAAACTGCAAAAAGTAAGTAAAGGTGTTTTATTAAAGGTGGCGTCTATTAGTTTAATGCAAATGTTTGTGTACTGGCTGCTGCCCTTTGAGATTCTTCGTTTCTTCGCATAATGCATTGCAGTTGGAGGTGGAACGAATTGCTTCCCACTTGTTTCATCGACGCTCCTCAGCCCCATTCACACGCGTCATAAAACACATTCAAGCAACATGCATGTTGTTTGCAGGACTCCGTGTAAGTGTGCGCTGATTCTAAAGATACAGAAGTGTTATGTGCCAGTCACCTGTGGTTGGCATTTTCTGTATGTAACCAGTTAGCGTTTTTACGTGGCCAGACATTTCATTCTTTCTAACACAAGTGTAAAGGTAAAGAAACGTGCATTTTTTTAAATATTCCTATACGTGTTTGTTCGTTCCTGCTCGACTGAAGAGTATTATTTGTTCGGGAGTTTGTGAATGTGTCGTGACTGGTAAGCGTGGAGAAAAACAAGGGGAAAATACATTGGAAGAGAGACGCTTTTTTTGTCCATGCTAAAATGGCATAGTTGAGTGAAGTGAATTGTATTTATATAGCACGATATAGATAAAATACCACAACCGAGACCCCCGGAATGTTGAACAACTTAAGCTGTACATCAAGCAAGAATGGGAAATAATTCCACCTGAGAAGCTTAAAGGGGAACTTTATCACAATTTCAGAAGGGTTAAAACCATTAAACATCAGTTCCCAGTGGCTTATTTTATTATTCAAAGTTTTTTTCAAAATTTTACCCATTCCGCAATATCCCTAAAAAAAGCTTCAAAGTGCCTGATTTTAACCATGTTATATACACCCGTCCATTTTCCTGTGACGTCACATAGTGATGCCAATACAAACAAACATGGCGGATACAACAGCAAGATATAGCGACATTGGCTCGGATTCAGACACGGATTTCAGCGGCTTAAGCGATTCAACAGATTACGCATGTATTGAAACGGATGGTTGTAGTGTGGAGGCAGGTAGCGAAAACGAAATTGAAGAAGAAACTGAAGCTATTGAGCCATATCGGTTTGAACCGTATGCAAGCGAAGCCGACGAAAACGACACGACAGCCAGCGACACGGGAGAAAGCGAGAACGAATTCGGCGATCGCCTTCTAACCAACGATCGGTATGTGTTTGTTTGGCATTAAAGGAAACTAACAACTATTAACTAGGTTTACAGCATATGAAATACATTTGGCAACAACATGCACTTTGAGAGTGCAGATAGCCCAGTTTTCATCAATTAATATATTCTGTAGACATACACTCATCCGTTCTCTTTTTCTGGGGGTCTGGCGGCAGATTTCTTTGACTTTATCGTTGGAAATGCATCTGCTTTGAGTGTCGCAGGATATCCACACATTCTTGCCAATTCTGTCGTAGCATAGCTTTCGTCGGTAAAGTGTGCGGAACAAACGTCCAATTTATTGCCACTTTCGCATCTTTGGGCCACTGGTGCAACTTGAATCCGTCCCTGTTCGTGTTGTTACACCCTCCGACAACACACCGACGAGGCATGATGTCTCCAAGGTACGGAAAACAGTCGAAAAAACGGAAAATAACAGAGCTGATTTGACTCGGTGTTTGTAATGTGTTTGAGAAAATGGCGGATTGCTTCCCGATGTGACGTCACGTTGTGACGTCATCGCTCCGAGAGCGAATAATAGAAAGGCGTTTAATTCGCCAAAATTCACCCATTTAGAGTTCGGAAATCGGTTAAAAAAAAATATGGTCTTTTTTCTGCAACATCAAGGTATATATTGACGCTTACATAGGTCTGGTGATAATGTTCCCCTTCAAAAAATGTGTCTCCTCAGTTACCAAACGTTTACTGAGTGTTGTTAAAAGGAAAGGCCATGTAACACAGTGGTGAACATGCCCTTTCCCAACTACTTTGGCACGTGTTGCAGCCATGAAATTCTAAGTTAATTATTATTTGCAAAGAAAAAATAAAGTTGATGAGTTTGAACATCAAATATGTTGTCTTTGTAGCGCATTCAATCGGATATGGGTTGAAAAGGATTTGCAAATCATTGTATTCCGTTTATATTTACATCCAACACAATTTCCCAACTCATATGGACAGGGGCGCCGAAAAGGGGGGGTAAAGGAGACGGATTCTAGGGGCCCATGATGGAAGGGGGCCCAGAAAGGCCCCTAATGATGATGAAATTATAATACAGAAAAAATAATGACACTGCGTTGGGGGCCCTGTAAAGATTATTTTCATGGGGCCCAAAATCCCTAGCGGCGCCCCTGCATATGGAAACAGGGTTTGTAGTTGCTTGTTTCGATAAAGTGATTGTTGATGGACCATCTCCCAATCGTTCTTTTACCATCCTGGCCGAAGCTACAAAATGTTGTACGCACACATAAACATGGGAATCCAGTAAGATTGTAACTTCAGTTCCGTGAGTATCCCGCAGAATCCGGAAGAGTTGGCAAGTTTGAGAAGCGAGTGTTTCCATGCATGCCTTGTCGTTGTCACAATTATAATTTTTGACTGTTTTCATGCAGCTTTAATTTGGTGATTTTGTACAGAGAGGGTTTAACAGTTAAAGTGGTGTACAATTAAATGGTTGCCTCTTGTGACACCCTTAGTAAGGATGGTTAATGAAATGCATCTTATCAACAACACTGTGGCCGGGTTCACCAGGTGTAGAAGGATTAGTGTCGCTGGAATGAATCAGGATTCATTTTTGCTGTAATATCAAATGTATGGTGATTTTTATGTAGTCCTGCAGGCTGCATGAAATGCCTCCCTGAGTTAAGTTAAAGTTAAAGTACCAATGATTGTCACACACACACTAGGTGTGGTGAAATTTGTCCTGAAATTTCGGGGCGGTATAGCTCGGTTGGTTGAGTGGCCGTGCCAGCAACTTGAGGGTTCCGGGTTCGATCCCCGCTTCCGCCATCATAGTCACTGCCGTTGTGTCCTTAGGCAAGACACTTTACCCACCTGCTCCCAGTGCCACCCACACTGGTTTAAATGTAACTTAGATCTTGGGTTTCACTATGTAAAAGTGCTTTGAGTCACTAGAGAAAAGCACTATATAAATATAATTCACTTCACTTCCTCTGCATTTTTGACCCATCCCCTTGTTCACCCCCTGGGAGGGGAGGGGAGCAGTGAGCAGCAGAATAATTTTTGGTGTTTTAACCCCCAATTCCAACTCTTGATGCTGAGTGCCAAGCACGGAGGTAATGGGTCCCATTTGTATAGTCTTTTGTATGACTCGGCCGGGGTTTGAACTCACGACCTACCGATCTCAGGGCGGACACTCTAACCACAAGCCCACTGAGCCGCAATATACCGACTAAGAATGTATTTTCTTTGTCGAATGTTTCATTAGTTGATTTGTTTTTGTGTTATTTCCAAATACCTAAAAGTTTTTGAAGGGTAGACAGGTCTAAGAAAGTTATGACTAAGAAGTTTTTTCTTTGGAATTAATTTGCCCGTTACACCGCTGTCCTCCTCCTATGATCATTTCCGGAACTCATGCAGCTATTTAGCTATGCTGACCTGTCATCCGCAGGGTCCCAATGCTGCACCTAAAACCGGTGGAACTGTGGCCGTAGCAAAGGTAAGAACGGCTCTTAAGACATACTTGCCAACCCTCCCGGATTTTCCGGGAGACTCCCGAAATTCAGCGCCTCTCCCGAAAACCTCCCGGGACAAATTTTCTCCCGAAAATCTCCCGAAATTCAGGCGGAACTGGAGGCCACGCCACCTCCAGCTCCATGCGGACCTGAGTCCGCTTTCCCACAATATAAAGAACGTCTACAGTAAAGCAGTCCGTCTGCCGTAAACAGCAATGTTGTGACACTCTTAAACAGGACAATACTGCCATCTAGTGCATTTGATGAAAGCACTTTTGTGCGTGCCACACAGCAATGCATAATCAGAGAGGGTGTTCAGCATGGTTAGAAAGATAGTGACAGAGAATAGAAAAAGGATGGACACTCAACCCTTAACTCAACAATGAGTAGATGAGTGTTATGTGTGTGTATATGTGTAAATAAATGAACACTGAAATTCAAGTATTTCTTTTATTTATTTTTATATGTATATATATATATATATATATATATATATATATATATATATATATCCATCCATCCATCCATTTTCTACCGCTTATTCCCTTCGGGGTCACGGGGAAAGATATATATATACATATATATATATATATATATATATATATATATATATATATATATATATATATATATATATATATATATATATGAAATACTTGACTTGGTGAAATCTAGCTGTAAATATACTCCTCCCCTCTTAACCACGCCCCCAACCACGCCCCCGCCCCAACCAAGTATGTCTTAAGAGCAAGAAAAGTGGTATTTGCTGGAGTGATGTTTATTGTTTTAACGCGCCGGGGAACTAATTTAGGCACTGCATTTATTAAGAGCTGCGGCAACTATTGGAGGATTTACGGTAGAAGGAAACAATAAATTCCGCTAAAATAATGGACTACCCGGGCCAGCCCCTCCCCACATTGAAATGCATTATGCAATGAAAGGTATGCTGGCTCATTAGTCGTCTCTGCGAGCCTTCTCAAAGCAGTCTGGCTAATGAAGTAACGTCGCCATAGCGAGCTAGAAAAACGAGGACGGAAAAAGGAAAAACAAAGAGGTATACAGAAGAAGAATCCCCTTGAGCCCTTGTACGCTTAAAAGAGCGTGCGTGTTTTTAATTTGACAGTCTTTGTTCTGTCTTTATGTTGTATGAAATGACGGCCGCACAAGGATTTGAGGCTTTGTGCAGCAGGATTTCATCCAAAGTGAACGCGATTGTAGGTTTACCTATTTTGAGGCTTTTAAATCTTTTATGACATCATAAAGTAGGTTATATATCTTCTGTCCGCCGATAAATTCGATTAAAAAAATAAATAAAAAATCCTTTCGGGGCTCAAAAATTTATGGACGCATTAAATATGTGGTTGAAATTTGTGTCAAGGGGCTCAGTCGCATGCAAGTCCACAAAACAAAACGAGGATCCCAAACAAGTACTGCATAAGTTGTGGCTATATTTTCAAAATAATAAAAAAAAAACATGTACGGGTGATGCATAACATTCTCTTGTGTAGAATAGATTGAGTTTACAGGTGTGCAGGGAAGAGTTGTAATTTTGCCTGTGGTTCAAAATCATAATTAAACATCTTGGCTACCATCTGAGGTACGCCAGCTATGATTGTGTGATATGTGATTTCTTCGCTTACTTTGAGTGGAAATCGCCCTATTTTGCTGTCTGTTCACCAATCTGCAGAGCGAGCAAATTAGGCGCCTGCGTCTCCCTCAGCGAAACTGGGTTAAATATGGGGGACGCTGCCTCGTGCAGATCTTGCAAACATTTGCACTTTTCTTCTTTTGCTCTCTAAATGGGACAAGCAGTGTGGCAGAAGAATTGAAGAGGATTCCGGTGGCAGAAACGATACGGTCTGCCTTTTACAGCCGTTAATGTGGCGGTAAAGTAGGCACTATGTAGGAAGTTTACCTTGAAGCAGCAGCTGGTGCACTGGCGTGTAATGAGGAGAATTGGGTCTGCCATCGCCATGGCAACCCCAGACCACCTACTTTTAGTGCTCTATAGCACTGGTGGACCGGCCCGGACACCCCCTGTGCTGATGTTAACGCTTCTGTCCAGAATCATCTATGTCCAAAATTGAAGGCAAAACTTTGATATACTTTAGAGTAGTCAGTGTCTAGCTTTAATTGTGCTAAGATTGTCCAAATAGCTGCCAACTAGGGGTAAGTGATATGACCTAAAACCTATATTGCGACATATATTGCAGCCTCTTGTGATGATGTACATTACAATATAATTTAGCATATAAATGATAATATATTTCAAATCTGGTCTCAAAGGCTCCTAACATTGCTGCTGACGTATGCGGTGACATATTGCATAATTTCCATTTGTATTATTTTCTCAAAGCTGTTTTTATTGCTATTTCATTGTTGATATCTGATTACTGTCTGCTGTAAATGGCTCTGTTTAATATTCTGTTAAAAAAAGAATATCAAATAATTATTCTCTTGTTTTGATTGGGCGATACCACAAATTTGGCTATCAATCCAATACCAAGTAATATCAGGAGCAGTATTGGTCGTACCAATGTTCATACTTAAAATTCTGCCAGGAGTGTTAAATGATTACATTTTTGATCACAATTATAATCCGACAAAAACACAGAATGGCGGTGTAACAATATCCATCCATCCATTTTCTACCGCTTGTCCCTCTCTGGTTCGGGCGGAGTACTCTTTGGACAAGTTGCTACCTATTTCAATTATTGCCTCATGCTCTTTTATTACATACAACTTTGTGAATAAAGTATTGCAAAATAAATATACAAAAGCAAAAAGTACTACTGGCTCGTTGTTGAATATTCCTGCGTTTGTCAACAATAACGAAAACAACAAATGATTTTGTGAGAGTAAAAATATCGATCGAATCATTGTGGTATTGAAAAAATACCGATACTACAAATATCAATATCATAAATTTGTATCAATATCATAAAAATATCAAGATATTAAAAAAAGGCCATATCGCCCAGCCCTAGTGCATATATATATATATATATATATATATATATATATATATATATATATATATATATATATATATATATATATATATATATATATATATATATATATATATATATATATAATGTATGTGTATGTATATGTATGTATATGTATGTAGGTATATTTACTTAAATTAATTCCTACGAAATAGCGATTGTTGAAGGGCCTGAATTAACATGTAAGTTGTGGCGTATTTTCGTACATGTTACGTACATTGTGCAGGTTTTTTACGTAAGTGAGTTAAAACATTAAGCTAATGTTGATCTAGGCTGATGTCTGTGTCTCTTAATAGGGCAATTACAAGATTAGAACATTCCCAAATATATTACGCCATATATATATATATATATATATATATATATATATATATATATATATATATATATATATATATATATATATATATATATATATATATATATATGTATGTATGTATGTATGTATGTATGTATGTTTGTATATATATATATATATATATATATATATATATATATATATATATATATATATATATACACATACATACATATATTATATAGTCTTGAAAGGTGAAATAATGGAACATTATAAAATATACCAACGATTACTTTCATCCCATTGATTTTTTTAACGTTGATGTTCCAGGCAATCTAATTTTCAGTGAATGTATAGGATAGGCAAATATAAGCCTTGGCTTCAGCCGATTCCTTTTCCGGTCATTATTTTTCTTTTTGTGTGTGTATGTGTATGATTGTTAATATGTATAATCTGTGCTGTTAAATTGGTCATCCAAAATGATTGATTATACGACCCAAATAAACTTATTTCAAATACACTCATTTAATTTAATTCATTATTTGAATTAATTTCCACACAAAACAAACCCCTTCATTTTTAGGGTCTAGCAACTTTTATTTTGCAAAGCAGCAGTGGTAGTAGCAACGTCCTTGTCCGTTTATGGAATTCTTTGTTTTCACTTTATCGAACTGCGCTTGCAAGTGACATTAAGGCCACATTGGGGCCACATTAGGGCTTTTTGCGCGTTTACACTGGAGTCTGGTAAAGATCACATTTCACTTATAATACAAAGCTGCAAAAATCAGATTTCGAAAATATCTGATTTGATCCACTTTGGCCTGTGGTGTAAACATAGCCATAGTGTATTTCCTCCATTCAATCAAGGTGGTGGCAATATGGTGTGGGGCTGCATGAGTGCTGCCGACATTCAGGGAGCTGCTGTGCATTGAGTCGCGTTGTACGTCTCGATTTTTATGTTGTTGTTGTCCGACCGGCCCATTGATGGAGATCCACATTGCCTTCAGCAGCTCAGCTCCTTAAGCTTCTTATCATGAGTTTTTAACCACAATCCATTTTTATTTACACCAGTGTCTTAAAAGTAAACTACACCTAATAACTATAGGCGGAGCTTTGGCGCAAAACCAAATTGTTCCTTCCGGCGACTATAAAAACCACAGTATCCATTGCCAGTGAACACACTGCCTGTGATAGCAGACACACTCACACTTAGTGAAGGTAGTAATACCTTCAGGATGCACCTATTAAGATGGTTAATCTGCCTGACTCGGGAGAAGCGTGATAAAATATTCCTGGAGGAAGCTTTTCACAACAAGCTTCTCAGGCTCAGGGGCATGAATAAATTACAGGTATAATTAAAGGAAATGTCAAACGGCTTCTGTATGGAGCTTTATTAATGACGTCTTGCTCATGTTCAAAGATCCCCAAGCCTGAGATGAAGATGATCAATGGAGGTTTAATGAATGTCCTATAGTAGACGAGGGCACTGTGGGACATACAATAACACTGTTAGGCCTCTATCAGACCTACAACTGATATTGACTTGTGTGTGTGTGTGTATGTGTGTGTCTTTAAAGCTATGGGAGGGGATGGTGATAAAGAAAAGGACAAATCTGGCGAAAGTAAAGACGAGAGGTTTAAAGATATTTTGGGGAAGCATAGACCGGAATGAGGAGGGCACCGGTGTATGCGAGCGACTGTTAATAAAGTGAGGGACAAAAGGATGAAGAGCTTTTTTTTTTTAAAGTCTTGTCATGGGAAATAAGTTGTTTGACCGTGACCCAGAGCTGTCAGCAGATGCTTATCAAAAACAGTGGACCATGAGCTGTGTGCCTCTCAAAGTGCAATCAATTGAGGTGGGGTACATTTTCCTTTTTTACTGTGCACAAACCAGAAGAGATATATTCCGGAGGGGATACTTAGAATCTGCAAAACACACCAACACCCTGCATTCATCCTCAGATCCTCTACTTTGGTAAAGGACTAGGGACTAGGGAAAATATTGGGGAAATAGCATCGAAATAGATGTCAAGTGAAATGCATCCATCCATATATTTGTATTTTCCATGGACCAAATACGAGTTGGAGCAATATTTACACCTCTACAAAGATATACAGTACATAACCCTCAGATTAAATTTTTACCTCGACCTATCTAAACCTCCATTTCACTAAATATCACGTTTCCTCCCATCATGTGAAGTTAATTATATTCATATAGCGCTTTTTCTCTAGTGACTCAAAACTTTGTTACATTGGAAACCAATTAGCTACATTTAAGATACATTTACACTAGTGTGGGTGGGACTGACAGCAAGGTGGGTGAAGTGTGTCTTGCCCAAGGACACAACAGCAGTGAAGCTGGATTTGAACCAGGCACCCTCAAGTTTCTGTCTGGCAGCTCTACCATCCGAGCCACGCTGCTTGCCAACACCGCAGCTACAGCAGAACCCACGCAAGGACTAAACCCGGCAGGCCTCTACCAAGCAGGGCATCTGGAAGGGGGTGGGCGGCGTGAACCAAGGGCCCCAACACACAACCCAGCCCGGTAGGCTTAGAATTATTGTTTTTAAATGAAACAATAATCATTGCATACATATACATACATAAGACGGTGAAGCAGCGAACCCACCGTCCATTGAGAATCGGCCAATCCATACCCCCTCCCACAGGTCTGGCCGCGCGCCCACCCCATCCTTCCCCCTGCCCTCAGGGACAACTTCCTTCATTGAGCACAAAGGACAGCACCGCAGAGCAAGAGGGTAGGCCCAGCCAACCAACATGACAACAAACAAAAACGAAGCCGACAAATCCGCCACCCCCGACAACTGCCACACTAATGAACCGCAATCGTGGCCACCCCCCAAACTGAAATCAAACCAACGGCAGCTATGCCAACCGCTGAAAAACACCCAACAACCATCACCGCACCAAAATCAAAACGACCAAAAAACTTCAACTGAAACCCACCGGCCAAACCTTGAAGATCAATCAGCACCAGTCAGCTAGCCAGCCCAAACACCACCATGCAAACGAAAATATCAACACCACCCTCCTCCAAGAAACACCACTCCCCAAACTAAACCTGCAAAAACACACCACCACTCAAACAACCGAGCCACAGCACCCACATCAAACAAAAAGGCTGCACCAAGCCATTGATACAAACTCCACAGCGCGAAGCTGAAACAGGACACTGCCCGCCCGGAAGGAAGCCAACCTGTGCGATACCACACAAACTGGAAACGAAACAACTAACCACCCAATGTCCATCCATCAAAAAAAAACACAGATCAAAACAGAAAAAGACAAACATATCCAAACACACAAACAAACACTCTACAGCCCCCATGAAGCCAGTTCAACAGTCCAAGATGTCCAAGAAAGCAGAATGCGCGGTCATCAAGCCCAGTTACAAAACCTTTTTTTTTTTTTAAAACAAAGTGCACCAAATTTAAACACAACTGCGACTCCTTCCACCCATTCCACCTATCTCCCCAACCGCACATACACCTCCCCAACAGAGGCGGAACCCGCCCCACTTCCCCTGGCCGTGATCTCACTTAGGCGCAAAACTCCACCCACAGACAGAGCACACCTCACCCTCAGACCATCTGTGAGGCTCCGGCACAGGATTGGCAGGACACCAAACTGCAGCCTACAGAGCCTCTGCCAGTCGAGGAGGCGATGAGGGGCTTGCCGCATCCCCGACTGCATCCTGCATGTGATGTGGGAGTGTATAAGGCCCGCACGTCTACTATGGAGTAAAATTAGGAGGTAAGCCATCACAGCTGACCTTCAGTCCCTATGAATGTGTGTGCTGTAGCGTGAGGGAGATATGTATGCGGGTGGATACCCTCCATCCATCTTCTTCCGATGATCTGAAGTCCGGTCGCGTGGGAAACAGCCTAAGCAAAGAAAACCAGACTTCCCTCTCTCAAGATACTTTGTCCAGCTAATCCTGGGGCATACCCAGGCTTTCCAAGGCCAGTTGGGAGACATAGTCTCTCCACCGTGTTTTGGGTTTTCCACGTGGTCTCCTACTGGTTGTACACACCCTAAAACACCTCCCCAGAGAATCGTTTGGGGGGAATTCTGACCAGATGCCCGAACCACTGCATCTGGCTCCTCTCGATGTGGTGGAGCACCGGCTTTACTCTGACCTCCTTCCGAATGATAGAAGATCTTATCACCGTACCTCTAAGGGAGAGCCCTGTCACCCGACGGAGGAAACTCATTCCGGCTGCTTGTACCTGTGACCTTGTCCTTTCGGTTATAACCCAAAGGTCATGACTATAAGTGAGAATAGGGAGGTAGATCGACCAGTAAATTGGAAGCTTTGCTTTCTGGCTCAGCTCCTTTTTCACCACATTGGTCCACATTGATCCGTCTGTCGATCTCACGAGTCAGTCTTCTTTCACCCATGAACAAGAACCCGAAGTACTTGAACTCCTCTACTCGGGGCAGGATCTCCTCCCCAACCCGGAGATGGCACTCCACCCTTTTCTGGGAGATAACCATGGTCTTGGACTTGGAAGTGCTGATTCTCATCCCAGTCACATTAAGCGATCCAGTGAGAGCTGAAGATGCTGCCCAGATGACGCTAGCAGTACGACATCATCCGCAAAAAGCAGAGACCTAATCCTGCAGCCACCAAACCAAATCTCCTCAATATCATGACTGCACCTAGCAATTCTGTTTATAAAGGTTGTAAACAGAGTCGGTGACAAAGGGCAGCCTTGGCGGAGTCTAACCCTCACTGGAAAGGGGTCCGACTTACTGCCAGCAATGCAGACCAAGCTTTGACACTGATCATACAGGGGGCGGACCGCCAACATCAGGCGGTCCAATACCCCATACTCTCTGAGCAATACCCGCAGGACACAGTCGAATACCTTCTCCAAGTCCACAAAATATATGTAGACTGGTTGGGCAAACTCCCATGCATCCTCAAAGTCTATTTCAAGAGTATAGAGTTGGTTCCACAACCAGAACATAAACCACACTGCTCATCCTGAATCTGAGGTTAGACTATCCGGCGTAGCCTCATATCCGGTACACCTGGAAAAGGTGTACCTTAGAAGGCTGAGGAGTGTGATCCCATGACCACACCCTCCGGTTCCCCTTTTTAAATAGAGGAACCTCATTGTCAACCACGACAGCCCCACAACATCCAGAGCCTTAAGGAGCTCCTTTACTACCTCGGCAGCCTCAACCCTAGAAATAGGAAATCCCACCACAGAGTGCTCAGACACTGCTTTCTCATTGGAAGGCAGGTAGGTAGGATTGAGAAGTTCTTCGAAGTATTCCTTCCACCGATCTACAACATCCCCAGTTGACATCGGCAGCACACTGTTCCCACTATACACAGTGTTGACAGTGCAATGCTTCCCCTCCTGAGGCGACGCATATGGACGCCTTTATTTTTGAACACGGTATTTGTTATGAACAATATTTGATGAAGACAAACATCTAATAACAAAATAACACTCTGATTCAGATCAGGGCAGCTGTTTCTTTCAATCACGCCTCTCCAGGTATCACTGTTGTTGGCTCGCCATTGAGCTCCACCTCCAGGCCTGGCTCCAGCGAGGGTCCCCGGGGAGCCGCGTCCAGGCAAGGAAAAACTTGGTCCTTGATCATTTCTATTCATAGAAGTCGTGGAGAAGTCTTTATGCTGCTCTTTGTCTGGTCCCTAGCCTAGGAGAAATATGTGTTTGTAGATGGTCAGTCATCAGGTCATATCATCCAAAAATGTTTAATTGATGCAAATGGACTCTTCTAAATAGTAGTCCATTCAGCCTTTGCGGCTAGTATTAAAATCTTTTCACACAAAAAAAGGCGAAGAAAAAAAAACAGGTCGACCAGCCCCACACAGTGTCCCTTATTAATTTTTTTTTTTTTTTTTTTTCAGGGAGTTGGCAACCATACATATCATTCTACTCCAAACAAAGCTGCAGTAGATTCACCAACCTCCTATTCAACACCCTCTGCTTGCACACAAAGAAGCATCCCCACTAACACACACATCACAAACACATTTTATTTTAGTAATTTTATCACCCACTCTGTCGCTTTTGTGTTTTTAGTCACTTCCAGCTCATTATATTGGATTGCAGGTACATGTATGCTTGAGTCCCGGAGGCTCAGACTGACCTCCCACATTATTTCTGGTGGCCACTCGCAAGCTCATAAAACTCATACAGACTCATTTTGTGCTACCTGGCCTCTGTGAAATGAAAGATTGTTTTAGGTAAAGAAGCAGTGAGAAACCCTGCAAGAGACTAGAAAACTAGCATGCTCAAAGACAAAAGTGAAGTTTAGAAATATATTCACATTTTTGTATTGCATCTATATTTCCTTAGCTTTTAATACTTTTAAAAGGGGCCCTTTCATGCAAAACTAAGTTTTCTTACCTATCGGTACCTGCTTATGTGTATTTAGGATTTGCATAAGTCCCGGAACTTTGAAAACGTAGCGTGGAGGCATTGCCGGGATATTTGTAAAACAATCTTGCCTTCCTTCATATTTCTCCAAACGGTCCGTTTGGAATTTGCCCTAAGTGTGACGTCAGTGGATTGTCCATATATGGTAGAAATGATGCTTAACGTCCTTGCGCGAGTCAGCCATTTTTAATCTATGTAGGCGACGGTGTAAAACAACATTTCCACAATGAAACCCGATCAAGGAAAATGTTGACAACCACTTATGGCAATGGAGGAGACAATGAAACGTTAGGTAAAAACAGTAGGTTAGAAATGTGTGAAGGATATGTTTGCAATGTTAGCTCAATTTGTTGGGTAGCTAGCTTTTTTATTGTATTTATTTATTTCTTTATTTATTCGCACAATATAAAAAGAACAAAAGGTAACAATGTTAAAATACATAGAGACAAGAAATGAGTAATAAGAAATATGTAATAAGAAACAAGTGCAGGTGAGAAAAGAAACCCAAAAAGGGCTTATGCAAGGTTCTCATTTAAACAGTAAATTAACAAACAAAATTAAACAGAGTATCTAAAAAAAAAAGACAACAACAAGTAGTCTACTTTGTGTGGTGTTTTGCTTTGTTTTGTTCAGTTAGTTTGACTCCCTCAGTTCTGTTTTCGGCACTCCTGGGTTTGTGTTTTGGTTACCATGGGTGCTGATGAGTTTCACCTGCCTCTGATTAGTGTTCGGGACGCTCACCTGCTTTCGGGCACTAATCAGAAAGCTACTTATTCCTGTTTTTCGCCACACTCAGTCTGGCTGTCTTGTTTGCGCCACACAACAGTTACGACATCTACCTTTTTGATTCCTATGCCTGTTTATATGCTGAGCTTTCGCGCTAGTGTCAGGTTCAAATACTGATGACATCTATTAAACAGACAAGAAGCAAGGAATAATGCAGAGACAGAGTTCAATTTTGCTCAATGAGGAGAGACGTAGTGGGCTGTACAATGTGTTTCAGTTCCAACCTACGCCGTAAGGCACAGCCCACGTGCTCCACTATTTATTCGGGAGGGCCCTGGTTACATCACTGAGGCTGCTTCTGAAGGAAGGGGGGTCATTTCAGCAGCAGTTAGACACAATGTATGATTATTAAGAAATGGAAATGTGCTGACCCTCGTGATATCGCCCTGTTTCTGCTTTGTCTGCGTCAAGGTACTCGATGTTCGCCCTTGGCAGTCAGCAGGCCGGGTCTGGACACAAACACTGATACGAGACGACTCGCAATCCAAGATTGCAAGTTGTCCCTTTGCACAGATAGAAAAGTACAACTTCCGCACAATTGATAATAACTATAGCAACGGCCTTTAAGCATAAAAGTTGTGTGATAACTTATACATAATTATTCTAACAACTAGTCTTTTCCTTAGCTTTGCTTCCCGTGTTATCGGCACGCTTGTTGTGTTTATCTGCATTTTCTGCCTGATTTATGAGAATAAATTACTGTCTTACCTGCACCTGAAGTTTCCGTCTGCATCTTGGGAGAATGAGCAACGCAATCACATGCGACCACGACGTGACATGTGGATTGAGTCTAGGTTTGTGTGTGTGTGTGTGTGTGTGTGTGTGTGTGTGTGTGTGTGTGTGTGTGTGTGTGTGTGTGTGTGGGTGGGTGGGTGTGTTTGTGTGTGTGTGTGTGTGTGGCCACATTATAAGGTAGGAACAAATGGAGAATCACCAAAAATGATTCCCGGGAGCGGCCACTGCTGCCACAGCTCCCCTCACCTCCCAGGGGGTGATCAAGGGTGATGCAAATGCAAAGAATAATTTCACCACACCTAGTGTGTGTGTGACAATCATTGGTACTTTAACTTACTTTAACTTTAAGAATGTTGATTCAGGCTGGCCCTTAATCTATGTTTAAAGTTACTGAGTAAAGATGAGGAGTTTGCAATACATAGGTTAGTATTCCAGAGTATAGAACTTCTGTGTTTAATGGAAAACTGGCTAAGAGTGATACGGCCAAAGATAGGACGGATATTATCAGTCTGTCTGGTATTATGATCATGAACTTGCAAATTGGTCTTAAAATAATCTTTGAAAGACGTAGGAAGCGAATTAGGGAGGTAAGTACATTTATAGATAAAAGAAAAGGCTTGAACTGGGGTTAATATCATAAATGTATAGTACATATAATTTCCTGAGCAGATGGAGCCAAATACTGTTGTTATAGGAGGCAGCTATTCTTCCAAATGTATTTTGCATAATGAGTCATTTGTGTAAATTTGATGGATATGTACTAGCCCAGACAATATTGCAATAGATAAGATATGGATAAATTAAACTGAAATACAGTGTTTAGAAGCATGCCTGATGAACCAAACCCCTTATTCTTCTGATGATATCAAGAGATCTTGACACTTTGTTGGCTACTGAACCTACAAAGTGTATCCTAGCGATTTTTTTCATCGACTAGGATACCTAGAAATTTGGTGGATGAAACTTGACTAATTTCGATTCCTCCATCAGAAATCTTAGCACTCTGTTTACAGTATAAAGTGATATTTTTATTTTTACATTTAGTGATAGCCTATTAACAAGAAACCATTCAGATAACACGGCTATACCAGAATTAGCTTCCCTAATGAGTTTTGTTTTCTTTCGTGTGAGTTAGGATCAAATTTGTATCATCAGCAAACATAATCGGTGTAAAGGATGGAGATACAGCAGCAAGGTCATTGATGTAAATTAAAAATAATAGGGGTCAAAGTAAAAACCCCTGAGGAACTCCACATGACATCTTAAGTTTGGATGAAGAACAACCATTGACATACACATATTGATAACGGTTATAAACATAATTGACAGCCATTTAAAAGTAGTATTTTGAAAACCATATATATGTAATTTATCAAGTAAAATAGTATAATCAACAGTATCAAAAGCTTTAGAAAGATCAAGGAATAGCGCCAGGAGCAAATTCCTTATTAATGACAGGATAGATATTCTCAACCAACTGAACAAGAGTCATATAGGTTGAGTGTTTGTTTTTTTTCCTAAAACCATACTGGTCTTCATAGAAGATATTGTGTTCATTCAAGTGGTGCATCATTCTTTTATAAACCAGTTTTTCCAATATTTTAGGGAAGCATGGTAACACTGATATTGGCCGATAATTATTAAAAAGTCTTGGATTTCCGAATTTATGCACATGAATAACTTTGGCTATTTTTAAATCTGCTGGAACCTACCCTGATTGCAGGGATAGGTTAAATACGTGTGTAAGGGGTTTAATAATATAGGAAGAAACGGATTTAATCATCATGACCAGCTGCTGATATCTTCAAGATAGAAATTAATTCCAACACCTCTGTTTCATTAGTATCGTCAAACTGTAAGAGAGTAGGGAAATTTCCCTTAATGTAATCATGATGATTGCTATTGGGGTTTCCCATATCCTTTGACAATGCTAAACCCACATTTGCAAATAAATTGTTCAATTAATTTACTGTACTAACAGGGTCATTATACATATTTTCATTATCCTTGAACTGAGATGGTAGGAGTGCATTCGATTTTCTTTTTGTTGAGAAGTTCATAGACAACTTTCCAAGTGCATTTAGAGTCTGATGAGACTCTGAATTTATTGGAAAATTACTTTTTCTTAGTTATCCTCAGCAAATGATTAAATTTATTTTGACATGTTATATAAATCGCAGAATTAAGTGGAGTGGGGTTTATGAGGAATCTTTTATACAATTTATTTTTTACAATAGAATATTTTTTTTAGATTTGTTGTAAACCAGGGTTTCCAAAGGCCTTCAGCCACTTTCTTACTGGGTTTAACCAAAGGAAAGCAGCAATGAATGGCAGAATTAAAATACTTAGCTTAGCCTTCTATTGTAAGACAACAGTGTCACCGTCCTTTGGCAAAATAAAAAAATATTTTCCTAAAAACTACTTTTAATTGGATTAATGTCTACTGTGCTTTGCAATGGACCAGTTAGTATTATTATCCGATATGTTCGCGATGTAGCTTGTAGCAGAGCTTACTGTATAGCGGGCTCGATTCGCTATTGTTTACACGTGGTCAAAGCAACAGTACAGTAAAAGTATCAACATGATATAGAATAGAAAAACACTTTATTGTCAATATACACGTCCCGACAGACCCATCCATCCATTTTCCAACTCTTATTCGAGTCCGGGTCACGGGGGCAGCAATCTAAGCAGAGATGCTCAAACTTCTCTGTCCCCGGCCACCTCCTCTAGTTCCACAGGGGACACACCGAGGTGTTCCCAGGCCAGCTGTGAGACATAGTCCCTCTAGCCTGTCATAGGTCTGCCCCCAGGCCTCCTCTCGGCTGGACAGGCTATCAATCTTGCGTTCTATTGTTCCCTCACTCCTGAACAAGATCCTGAGATACGTGAACTCCTCAATGTGAGGAAACACTTCCCTCCCGATCCAACCATGACCTCAGGTTTGGAGGTGCTGATCCTCATCCCGGCAGCAAACTCGGCTGCAAACCGCCCCATTGAACGCTGAAGGTGCCAGCCTGATAAAGCCATTAGGACCACATTGTCTGCAAAAAACAGAGATGTCATCCTCTGGCCACCAAACTGGAATCCCTCCACACCTGCACTGTGCCTAGATATTCTGTCCATAAAGATAATGAACAGGACCATTGACAAAGGGCAGCCCTGGCAGGGTCCAGCGTCCACTGGGGACATGTCTGACTTACTACCGGCAATGCGAACCAGACTCCTTCTCCACTTGTACAGGGACCGTATGGTCCATAGCAATGGACTCTGGACCGCGTACTGCTGGAGCACCCCCCACAAGACACCGCGAGGGACACGATCGAATGCCTTTTCCAAATCTAATAAACACATGTGGACTGGTTGAGCAAACTCCCATGTCCCCTCCAGTACCTTGGCGAAGGTATACATCTGGTCCTGTGTTCCACGACCAGGACAAAAACCACATTGTTCCTCCTGAATCAGAGGCTCAATTTGTCCAGTCAGACCCAACTGGAAAAAAACATTTGGTGGTAAGGGGGCATTACATTTTTTTTAGGATAATTGATTACCGTCGCCGGAGCGCGCACGCTTGGTAATCCTGCAATGCGGGGGCTTCATCAGTACACAACTGATTACTACGTGTGAGACAAACACCTAAATTTGTGGTTTTTGTCAGGATGGCGATTGAAATTATTTAAGCCTTTATCGTGTACCGAAAATGAAGTTGGCCTTTTCTATGGTAATAATGTGATTGTAAAGGACCGTTATTGATCCGATGTTGATGTGCTAAAACCTATTTCTTGTTTAAAAGCTACATACATTATTGATATTATTGATATTTAGCGAACACAACAAAGGCTTACACAATATTTAAACACATATCGTTACAATAACCACCAATAAAAGAGTTTGTAGTAATCAGTTGTAGACAGACGAAGCCCAAGTATTGCAGCTTTAACAAACAATGCTCGCTCGTGACGGGAATCAGTTTTTGGCACAACTACGGAAGAAGACAATAATAGATTTAACTTACAGTTGTGTAGTTGTCACGATCAATGACTCGCCTGCTGATGGCGTCCAAGCAGTAAAAATTAAACGAGTCCTCTTCACTTTATCCCAGTTGTACACATACTACGATGTGGAACATGTTAGCGACACATTTTGACTTCCTTGTCCGACAAGGAAAATTATCTGATTGGCTCTTGTTCATAACAAACCACCAACCCTTTTCTTAGTATGCCATTAAAGAGCTGTGATTGGATATATTCCGAACTTGTCCCACCCAATGACAAGAGGGAATTTAAATATGATTGTATTTCGTTTCCGTCAACATTGTTATCTCATTTTTATACTTTAACATGTCAGCTAATTGTGTTATCGTCTTAGACAACGTGCTTTTGTTTTCATTAGTTATCGTCTTATTTGCATCTGCTCCGATGTAAAGAAACAAAACCCAAATAAAATAAGCAGCTGATGCCAGGATTGCACCCAGGATCTAGCATTGCAGAGATAAAAACTCGGTAAAGGTTTAACCTTAACCAAGATATCGTACCAGTTTTGTAACCGGGCTTTCTTACTTTTTGTCCTCTGCCGACAACAAACCACGGTGAGCCGCTGGTCTGGCTAAATCATCTGGGATGTTGTGTTGTGACATACTTGCCAACCCTCCCGGATTTTCCGGGAGACTCCCGAAATTCAGCGCCTCTCCTGAAAACCTCTGAGTGATGTGTCGACAGCCTGTTTTCATGTCCGCTTTCCCACAATATAAGCAGTGTGTCTGACCAATCACGTTATAACTATAGAATGATCGAGGGCGAGTTCTTGGTTTCTTATGTGGGTTTATTGTTAGGCAGTTTCATTAACGTCCTCCCAGCGCCGCAACAACACATGCTATTTAGGCTAGCTGTGTGTACATATTGCATCATTATGCCTCGTTTGTAGGTATATTTCAGTTCATTTAATGTCTTTTACGTTTATCCTCTTTGTATTTCATTTATATTTGCATGTCTTATGACACATTATCTGTATTTAATATTGGCTGCATTTCTGATTGTGTGCCATGTTGTTCCAGACCACAGCAAACGTTACCCAGCTTGCAAATATTGTGATGAATCCATTAGAAGAAGACAGCCTGTCCTTTCCTTTAGCTTGGACACACACATCTATACCTTTGGCAGTTTTAAGACAGTAATTTCCAGGAGTTATCTCACCCTCTGAGACACTTACTTCATGTGTTGCCTTCATTATAACATTTACATAAGGCTTTTAACTTTTTAGGGTAGGGTAGGGTAGGGTAGGGTAGGTCTTTATTGTCATTGCACAAGTACAATGAAACGTTGTTTTTTAGCACAAACCCATTCACAATTCAAACAGTGTACAGGGTTACAGAACAGGAACGCTGATGTGTCGCCACAATGTGCCCCGTAAAAGATGGGGGAAAGGTAAACACTAGGGGAGGATGAGTAAAAAATACAATCTAGACTGGGGTCCTAAGGGGGCCCAGTCTGGAGTGGGAAAAAACATACATACATCTCAAGACTTTCCCCAGAGGGGAGGGAGTAGGGGCCACGGTGGTTGGGTGCAGCTTTTCAGGTGCTGCCCAGCCGTCCATCACCCCTAAGGGATTCGCGTCAAGGGCGTTGGATGGGGGGTGGGGAATGTGTGTGTGGCGTATATTTTTTGTGGATGCATGTGTGTGTGTAAGCTTGTCGTGTGTCTCTGTTCCGTGGGCTTGGTGTTGTGCAGCCGATAGTCAGTCCAAAGTCAAAAACAGGCGTGTGTCCAAGAGAGACAAGAAGGGAGTTTGTTGTGTCTTCGCCGCACTATCCTTCAGGAGAGTCTCGAAGCCAGAGAAACAATCCAAGTTAGAATGTTTTGTATGCAAGTGAAAATAAAATTAGCTTGTAACTCTAAATTGTCTATGATTGGTCCTCAAATTCATCCTGCAGGGCAGACAGTCCGATGTTATCCAAATCACAAAGTGTCCACAGTTCTGCCCGCATCCTCCAATCATTTGTGTCAGCTTTGGGGTACTTTGAAGACTGCCAGCAACTTCCAATTTGTTGACAAACCATAGCAACGCTTACTCCGATCAGCAGATGTCCTGTTGTCATAATTCCCAATAAGTGGATATCTTCACGTCCTCCACTGAAAGGGTCGCCAGGCGCGCGGCACTCCTTCTTCTCCCAAGAGTCCGTTGTGTGTCCAGCAACAACCGCTCCATCACGACAAGCAGAACACCCAAACCCAAGATCGTGTCAATTTCGTTGAGGCCAGTTAATTAGGTCCAATGTTTAGATTTGGACAGCAGTGCAAAAAGAAGCAACAAGAAAGTCAAGATAAGACAAAGAAGCAAGCAGGAGAGGAAAGGGGAGCGTCCGCCAGTGCCAGTTTTTCCGGCTCCAGACAGATTAGTTTTTTGGATTTTTGGTCCAATATGGCTCTTTCAACATGTTGGGTTGCCGACCTCTGCCTTAGTGCACAGCACCCAACATAGCAGTAGAAACCCATGATGAGTCTATGGCAAGTTTTTTTTTTCTCTGTGCGTAAGCGAGCGTTCCCTATCGGGCTTTGCTGACTGCTGAGCGGGCCTTTCTGTCACCAAGCAATATAATGTTTAGTTTGCAGAGATATTTACACCATCACTTTAGTGTATTTAATGTAAATGTGGCAGTACGTATTCTTGCTAGTCCGACAATAAAATACAGAGAAGTCACGCAGAGAGGTGCACAGTTCCACCGTTCAGGTGCATACGTGAGCTGGTAAGTGATTGCCGCTGCCATCTTTCTGCAACAAAGCACAGCTACGATCTGGCAGGAACTTTACAATCACAAAGCGGCTGACAGACTTTAAAAAAACAACAGAAAATAAGGAGGAATTATATGAACAAAATAAGTGCATGGACATTTGTTTACAAAAAGGTCCATCCATCCATCCATCGTCTTCGGCTTATCCGAGGTCGGGTCGTGGGGGCAGCAGCCTAAGCAGGGAAGCCCAGACTTCCCTCTCCCCAGCCACTTCGTCCAGCTCCTCCTGGGGGATCCCGAGGCGTTCCCAGGCCAGCCGGGAGACATAGTCTTCCCAACGTGTCCTGGGTCTTCCCCGTGGCCTCCTACCGGTCGGACGTGCCCTAAACACCTCCCTAGGGAGGCGCTCGGGTGGCATCCTGACCAGATGCCCGAACCACCTCATCTGGCTCCTCTCGATGTGGAGCTTTACTTTGACCTCCCCCCGGATGACAGAGCTTCTCACCCTATCTCTAAGAGAGAGCCCCGCCACCCGGCGGAGGAAACTCATTTCGGCCGCTTGTACCCGTGATCTTGTCCTTTCGGTCATAACCCAAAGCTCGTGACCATAGGTGAGGATGGGAACGTAGATCGACCGGTAAATTGAGAGCTTTGCCTTCCGGCTCAGCTCCTTCTTCACCACAACGGATCGATACAGCGTCCGCATTACTGAAGACGCCGCACCGATCCGCCTGTCGATCTCACGATCCACTCTTCCCTCACTCGTGAACAAGACTCCGAGGCACTTGAACTCCTCCACTTGGGGCAAGACCTCCTCCCCAACCCGGAGATGGCACTCCACCCTTTTCTGGGCGAGAACCATGGACTCGGACTTGGAGGTGCTGATTCTCATCCCAGTCGCTTCACACTCAGGTGCGAACCGATCCAGTGAGAGCTGAAGATCCTGGCCAGATGAAGCCATCAGGACCACATCATCTGCAAAAAGCAGAGACCTAATCCTGCAGCCACCAAACCGGATCCCCTCAAAAAGGTAAGACCACAAATTGTCTGCAGTTGTTTTTTTTATGAAATGGTATTAGGAAGCATTGAGGTACCTTTATTTAATGTGTGAATTTGTGAATTATATTTATATCTCTAGTGACTTACATAGTGAAACCCAATATCTAAATTACATTTAAACCAGTGCGGGAGGCACTGGGAGCAGGTGGGTAAAGTGTCTTGCCCAAGGACACAACGGCAGTGACTAGGATGGCAGAAGCGGGAGTCGAACCTGGAACCCTCAAGTTGCTGGCACAACCACTGTACCAACCAAGCTATGCCGGTACTATGAGATAGGAGCTCTCTCGGCTTTTTGTTATGCTTTAAGATGGAAGCATAGTTTGTCTTACGAGCCCAGTCAGCCGCTGATTAAAGTAACATTCGTCAAAGGGTTGTGTCCTTCCAGCAAAAAATGGTTATTATATTGTTTCACGTTGCTGTTCCTGCTTCGTTACAAACATGAGTGTTCATTCGGTTGTTGACGTGCACGTTTGAGCGCCACTCAGAGATCGACGCAATCCTGCTCTTCAACCACCAAAACTAACATAGTTAGTGTGAAGCAGAGAAACAAAACATAAAAAAAATATGTCCTACCGGTTAGCCGTCCACCTAGCGGGTCAGCCCCGCCACAAAGTCAGCCCACATCACAAGAAACCGCAGCCATATTTATCCATAAAAATATTGACAAGCTGCAGATGCTGTGTTTGACCTGTTACAGTTTGTTCTGTCTACTCCTCACTCAACAAACTGAACGGTCGAACATTACCTTTGGTACACAGACATACATGTCACTTATTTTCAACTCTGACCTGTGCCCGTCCGTCACTCAAACACATCAGTGTGAAACATAAAAAAAACTATTTCCTAGTTCCTTCTGAGAAGCAGCCTGTAGGAGACATCTACAAAAGTCTGCTCCTCAAAGTAAGTGTTGAACAATATTATGCCATTATTTCATAAAACAAGTGTTTTTTTGTAGTACATTCTATTGTATTTTTTATCTACAAGTTTTTCTTATTTTAAAAGGAATTTTACATGTTAAAATTGTGTGGTTCATGGATTAAAATATCCATCCATCCATCCATCGTCTTCCGCTTATCCGAGGTCGGGTCGCGGGGGCAGCAGCCTAAGCAGGGAGGCCCAGACTTCCCTCTCCCCAGCCACTTCATCCAGCTCTTCCCGGGGGATCCCGAGGCGTTCCCAGGCCAGCCCGGAGAGATAGTCTTCCCAACGTGTCCTGGATTTTCCCCGTGGCCTCCTACCGGTCGGAGATGCCCTAAACACCTCCCTAGGGAGACGTTCGGGTGGCATCCTGACCAGATGCCCGAACCACCTCATCTGGCTCCTCTCGATGTGGAGGAGCAGCAGCTTTACTTTGAGCTTCTCCCGGATGGCAGTGCACAAAGCTCAAAGCTCAGGAAGTTTAAGTTTGAAAAAATGTCAGTCCAGGCATAAACCTCAGCACACATCACTGATCCCAGCTGACTTTGGGTTACAGCCTGGACTCATCACCAATCACACTAACATCCACAACTATATGGACATTTTGGAATCTCCAATTAACCTAACGTAAATGTACTGGAGGAAGTTGGAATACCTCAAATAAGCTCACACAGCATGGGGAAAAATATGCAAACCCAACACATAGATCAGGGATATTCAACTCGATTGTTCAAGGGGCCTCATTTGCAGAAACCAAAGGACCACGGGGCCAGACTTTTCCCTTCACAATTAATTGTATGTTGTATATTTGGGAGAACCATATATATATATATATATATATATATATATATATATATATATATATATATATATATATATATAGCTAAAATTCACTGAAAGTCAAGTATTTCTTATATATATATGAAATACTTGACTTGGTGAATTTTAGCTGTAAATATACTCCTCCCCTCTTAACCACGCTCCCAACCACGCCATCTACCCACCCCGACACTTTGCCCACCTTCCCCAGTGCCACCCACACTTGTTTAAATGTAACATAGATATTAGGATTCAATAAGTAAAGTGCGTCCATATTTCGCTGTGTTTGTTGCATTTTTGTTGCATTTCGTTTGATTGTAAAATATGTAGATCGAGAGGGGTAGTGACCTTCATATGTTGTCAATATTCAGTGTTTTATCGTTCATTGTTAATATTGTAAACCCCACATTCTTTATTTTCATGTACATTCTGGGTGTCTCATTCAATAAAAAATGGTAAAATTCCATTCCGTTTTTTAAGGCGGTCTGTCATAACGTTTTTAGCATTCAATCAGACATTATTGTCAGGTTTTGTATTAGTGTTCCTAAAAATAGGACCCAAGCACACATACTTTTCAGCATATTTTCACAGCTTACATGCATACTGCATATATTCAGTTGTGATCAAAAGTGTACATACACTTGTAAAGAAAAGAATAGTATGGCTGTCTTGAGTTTCCAATCATTTCTACAACTCTTATTTTGTTGTGATAGAGTGATTGGAACACATACTTGTTGGACACAAAAAACATTTGTGAAGTTTGGTTCGTTTATGAATTTATGATGGGTCTCCTGAAAATGTGACCATATCTGCTGGGTCAAAAATATACAAACTGCAATGTTAATATTTGGTTACATGTCCCTTGGCAAGTTTCACTACAATAAGGCACTTTTGTTAGCCATCCGCAAGCTTCTGGTTGAATTTTTGGCCACTCCTCTTGACAAAATTGGTGCAGTTCAGCTAAATGTGTTGGTTTTCTGACATGGACTTGTTTCTTCAGAATTGTCCACACGTTTAAGTCAGGAATTTGTGAAGGCCATTCTAAAACCTTAATTCTAGCCTGATTTAGCCATTCCTTTACCACTTTTGACGTGTGTTTGGGGTCATTGACCTGTTGGAACTCCCAACTGCGCCCAAGATCCAACCTCCGGGCTGATGATTTTAGGTTGTCCTGAAGAATTTGGAGGTAATCCTCCTTTTTCATTGTCCCATTTACTCTCTGTAAAGCACCAGTTCCATTGGCAGCAAAACAAGCCCAGAGCACCACCATGTTTGTTACCACCATGCTTGACGGTAGGAATTAAAGGCTTCACCTTTTCTCCTCCAAACATATTGCTGGATATTGTGGCCAAACAGCTCAAATTGTGTTTCATCTGACATCACATGGACAAAGATAAGACCTTCTGGAGGAAAGTTATGTGGTCAGAAAAATACAGAAATAATTTCAGTACCGGTACCGGTACCAAAATATTGGTATCGTTACAATACTACTATGTACTGTATGTACGTATGCAAAACGCTGTGTCTTGATGTCCAAGACAAATTTCTCATCGGATACAATAAACTAATTATTATTATCATATTATTATTATCCTTAACATTTCTGCCACTTTATTGTACACACTACGGCATTTTTACCAATAATTGTTATTTTATTTTTTTTACAATATCACGATAACATGATTAACATCGTACGGTGGCTTTAAAGACCTTGTCAATAGAGTACCTTGAGATGTTGATATTGTTACACCCCTAGTAGTTGCACGTTTTAATGTGGTTAGCAACAACACTTAAGGATGGACTACCTGATTGGTTGGTAAACATCTTGACCTCAGGCCCATTCCGACAGAAGCTCATTATGAATATTCATGAGTTCATAGAGAACACACATCTGTTCTCATTTGGCCTGAATAATAATAATAATAATAATAATAATAATTAGGGATGTCTGATGATATCGGCCTGCCGAAAATATCAGCCTGCCGATAATATCGGCCGATAAATCGGTAGGTTGTGACTTCAAACCCCGGCCGAGTCGTACCAAAGACTATAAAAATGGGACCCATTACCTCCCTGCTTGGCACTCAGCATCAAGGGTTGGAATTGGGGGTTAAATCACCAAAATGATTCCCGGGCGCGGCCACCGCTGCTGCTCACTGCTCCCCTCCCCTCCCAGGGGGTGATCAAGGGTGATGGGTCAAATGCAGAGAATAATTTTGCCACACCTAGTGTGTGTGTGACAATCATTGGCACTTTAACTTTAACTTAAATGTGTTAAAATGTAATATCGGAAATTATTGGTATCGGTTTTTTATTATCGGGTTCGGGTTTTTTTTATTTTATTAAATCAACATAAAAAACACAAGATACACTTACAATTAGTGCACCAACCCAAAAAACCTCCCTCCCCACTCATTCACACTCATTCACACAAAAGGGTTGCTTCTTTCTGTTATTAATATTCTGGTTCCTACATTATATATCAATATATATCAATACAGTCTGCAAGGGATACAGTCCATAAGCACACATGATTGTGTGTGCTGCTGGTCCACTAATAGTACTAACCTTCAACAGTTAATTTTACTCATTTTCATTAATTACTAGTTTCTATGTAACTGTTTTTATATTGTTTTACTTTTTTTTTTCTTTAAGAAAATGTTTTTAATTTATTTATCTTATTGTATTATTATTTGTAAAAAGTACCTTATCTTCACCATATCTGGTTGTCCAAATTAGGCATAATAATGTGTTAATTCCACGACCGCATATATCAGTTGATATCGGTATCAGTTGATATCGGTATCGGTAATTAAAGAGTTGGACAATATCGGAATATCGGATATCGGCAAAAAGCCATTATCGGACATCCCTAATAATAATAATAATAATTATAATAATAATAATAATAGAATAAACGTGTGTACCTAACATATTAACAATTTATGATTATTTATTTATCATCTAATCTCACTTTTGACTGACATGCCAACTGCCTCGTCAATTAGTGGTAACATCGCGATGTGCCGCCAGGGGGCGCACTTCCCTGCCAGGTGCGCCTCCCAGCAGCAGCATCCAGGATGAGTAGGTGCTGATGCTGATGCTGCCTCTGCTCCATCGCATCCTCGCTGCCGTACTGCCCACTTCTCCTTCCTCCTTCCTTCCTCCTCCTCCTCCTCCTCTCAGTGGGAGCTGACTTGATGCGCATAATAAATCATCTCTGCAAGATTGCCCCATCTTTTTTTTTCTTTTTTTTTTCCCCCCTCTAGTCCAAGCCTGGGTTTGAGAACAGCGATGGATTTGAAGCGGGTGGAATGATTTCAATGTGATTCAACGCCACAACCAACGTGGGTGTTGTGTGTGCATGTGAGCTACGTGTGTGTGCGTGCGTGCGTGTGTTGTTTTCTTTGGTTTGTTTAGTGTGTGTGTGTGTGTGTGTGTGTGTGTGTGTGTGTGTGTGTGTGTGTGTGTGATGAGGAGGGAGCAGCATGCAATATGAAGCGCTTGTCATCCCTCCTCAATTTCACCTGTGTGAACGACCTTGCCATTGTGACTGAAATTCTCCTAAAAAATGTTTCCATGGAGGATACATGTGTCGCCCTTTCCCTGAGAGCTGGTTTTGGTCAAGATAGTCCAAGATAAGAGGTAAGACAAAACAGTGGATCTGCACGGTGAGAGCTGAATTATTTACACTGTGAAATAAATGCCATTTAATGTTTATTACCCCTACCGTGGGATCATAATAATGTTTGTTATCGGCTAGAACTGAGTATAAGTGCACCTAATTGTTTCACATGGAGTTGGGTGTGAATGGGTGTGTTTTGGGATAAACATGCATGCTTTTACATTACTCCTGTGTGTATATAAAGTGATGCATGAAGTTCTATTCTATGGGGATCGTACCTGCTGTGATGCTACACTGACTGCCGCCTCTCTTGTCATCACTCTTGTCAAACGTGTGGCAGGAACCCAACAGCAACACATTTCACGCCCAACTCAGTCTCGGTCCCGCCGGATTACATGATATGCTAATTCATGCACAGTGTGACGCTTTATGTGCATTAAAATGCAAGGTTCCTCCAAAATACACACCGGCTGCACACGCTTTTTGAAATTCAGCACAGGAGTTGTTTGGAAATGATATACAGTAAGGCTTGATTTTGAATGGCACTGGTCATTGAACATGTGTTTATTGTGGCTGCAGTTCTTTAAAAAAAATGCAACTTTTAGTTTTATCAGGGAAGGAAAGATTTTTTTAATATAAGAAATTATTAAGATATTGCAGTTTAGGGTTGAAATGCACATTTTAAGTGTTTCAATCTAGGATATAAAGTTTTATTTTGCGCATTTCTATATAACAATTTGCAAAAATATTCCTGATTGAGCTTATAATTTTAAGTATTTCAGGTTGAGTTATGCAATTAATATAACTGAGATGTTCAGTCTATGGGCACAATGAAGCATGTCTGGGGTTATAATTCCATCCATCTATTTTCTACCGCTTGTCCCGTTCAATTGTGTGAATGAAATTCCAAGTATATCAATTGTTTGTGCATTGTTTTGAAGAATAACATTTTGTATTTTTATTTCTTTAGAATATACATTTTGCAGACACAATTTCAATATTACATACTCAAATAAAAACGTAGTGTTTGAAGTATTATAGTTCCGGTTGGAATTGTGTACTTAAAATTTCAAGTTAATTAAATTCCATTATTTTAGAAATATTTTCGTCAATGGTTGACATTTTTTTACAGGAAATTAAATATATAAAGTATTGCAGGCTGTGATTGAAATGCTGTGTATAAGTCCACTACTAAGTAGTGGACTTTATATGAAAGTATTTTATTTTGGTTGATTTATATATATATATATATATATATATATATATATATATATATATATATATATATATATATATATATATATATATATATATATATATATACACATACATAATATGAAATTCAAAATATTTTACCTCACGGTTAGTTAAAAAAAAGAAAGAAACACATCTGCGATCCCCTCCAAGGTTTCTCATTGCATCCCATTGGGTTGAGTTTTTTCTTGCCCTGATGTGGGATCTGAGCCATGGATGTCATTGTGGCTTGTGCAGCCCTGTGAGACACTTGTGATTTAGGTCTATATAAATAAACTTTGATTGATTGATTGATTGGTTGATTGATTGAAAAAAAATTAATATTTTGGTTTAGGGCGAAGTATCCCAATTAAAAAATCAAAGCATGCGGGTCCATTTGAATGTTTTTCATTTTCAAAACCAATACAATATACTGTATACAGTTCATTTTTTTATCTGCGGAGCTCCCTTCAAGTTTGGGGCCGGTTACCCGGAAGGGTCTCAGTCATTAAAATGTTAAAAAATAAGCCATATATTAAGGAAAAAAGAAAAAAAAGTATTCAACGCTTAAATCTTTAGATTACCTTCAGGTCTATTTGTTAATGTCAAGTTTTTGTCAAAACCCTGTTTTTTAAGGCAAAAACACAAACTATGCAATACTTTCCCCCCCAAAATCGTTTAAGTGGAATATTTGATGTGAAGTAATTGGAGCCTTAAATAGGTAATTATTTCAAAACAATATTGATTTTAGTTCATTATTATTTTTTGTATTTTTGTTGCGTTTCGCTTGATTGTAAATTATGTTGATCGAGAGGGGGTGTGACATTCATATGTTGTCAATATTCAGTGTTTTATCAATCATAGTTAATATTGTAAATCCAACATTCTTTATTTTCATGTACATTCTGGGTCTCTCATTCAGTAAAAATATTTAATATTCCATTCTGTTTTTTAAGGCGGTCTGTCATATATATATATATATATATATATATATATATATATATATATATATATATATATATATATATATATATATATATATATATTCTACAAATCTTATTTTTTTGTGATATGTCCATGTCAGAAAACCAACAAATTTAGCTGAACTGCACCAATTTTGTCAAGAGGAGTGGTCAGACATTCAACCGGAATCTTGCCAGAAGCTTGTGGATGACTACCAAAAGCGCCTTATTGCAGTGAAACTTGCCAAGGGACATGTAACCAAATATTGACATTGCTGTATGTATACTTTTAACCCAGCAGATTTGGTCACATTTTCAGTAGACCCATAATAAATTCATAAATGAACCAAACTTCATGAATGTTTTTTATGACAAACAAGTATGTGCTTCAATCACTCTATCACAACAAAATAAGAGTTGTAGAAATGATTGGAAACTCAAGACAGCCATGACATTATGTTTTTTACAAGTGTATGTAAACTTTTGACCATGACCGTATATATATATATATATATATATATATATATATATATATATATATATATATATATATACAGGTAAAAGCCAGTAAATTAGAATATTTTGAAAAACTTGATTTATTTCAGTAATTGCATTCAAAAGGTGTAACTTGTACATTATATTTATTCATTGCACACAGACTGATGCATTCAAATGTTTATTTCATTTAATTTTGATGATTTGAAGTGGCAACAAATGAAAATCCAAAATTCCGTGTGTCACAAAATTAGAATATTACTTAAGGCTAATACAAAAAAGGGATTTTTAGAAATGTTAGCCAACTGAAAAGTATGAAAATGAAAAATATGAGCATGTACAATACTCAATACTTGGTTGGAGCTCCTTTTGCCTGAATTACTGCGTTAATGCGGCGTGGCATGGAGTCGATGAGTTTCTGGCACTGCTCAGGTGTTATGAGAGCCCAGGTTGCTCTGATAGTGGCCTTCAAATCTTCTGCGTTTTTGGGTCTGACATTCTGCATCTTCCTTTTCACCACACCCCACAGATTTTCTATGGGGCTAAGGTCAGGGGAGTTGGCGGGCCAATTTAGAACACAAATACCATGGTCCGTAAACCAGGCACGGGTAGATTTTGCGCTGTGTGCAGGCGCCAAGTCCTGTTGGAACTTGAAATCTCCATCTCCATAGAGCAGGTCAGCAGCAGGAAGCATGAAGTGCTCTAAAACTTGCTGGTAGACGGCTGCGTTGACCCTGGATCTCAGGAAACAGAGTGGACCGACACCAGCAGATGACATGGCACCCCAAACCATCACCCAACCATGCAAATTTTGCATTTCCTTTGGAAATCGAGGTCCCAGAGGAAGACAGGAGAGGCACAGGATCCACGTTGCCTGAAGTCTAGTGTAAAGTTTCCACCATCAGTGATGGTTTGGGGTGCCATGTCATCTGCTGGTGTCGGTCCACTCTGTTTCCTGAGATCCAGGGTCAACGCAGCCGTCTACCAGCAAGTTTTAGAGCACTTCATGCTTCCTGCTGCTGACCTGCTCTATGGAGATGGAGATTTCAAGTTCCAAAAGGACTTGGCGCCTGCACACAGCGCAAAATCTACCCGTGCCTGGTTTACGGACCATGGTATTTCTGTTCTAAATTGGCCCGCCAACTCCCCTGACCTTAGCCCCATAGAAAATCTGTGGGGTATTGTGAAAAGGAAGATGCAGAATGCCAGACCCAAAAACGCAGAAGAGTTGAAGGCCACTATCAGAGCAACCTGGGCTCTCATAACACCTGAGCAGTGCCAGAAACTCATCGACTCCATGCCACGCCGCATTAACGCAGTAATTGAGGCAAAAGGAGCTCCAACCAAGTATTGAGTATTGTACATGCTCATATTTTTCATTTTCATACTTTTCAGTTGGCCAACATTTCTAAAAATCCCTTTTTTGTATTAGCCTTAAGTAATATTCTAATTTTGTGACAAACGGAATTTTGGATTTTCATTTGTTGCCACTTCAAATCATCAAAATTAAATGAAATAAACATTTGAATGCATCAGTCTGTGTGCAATGAATAAATATAATGTACAAGTTACACCTTTTGAATGCAATTACTGAAATAAATCAAGTTTTTCAAAATATTCTAATTTACTGGCTTTTACCTGTGTATATATATATATATATATATGTATATATATATATATGTATATATATATATATATATATATATATATATATATATATATGTATATATGTATATATATATATATATATATATATATGTATATATATATATATGTGTATATATATATATATATATATATATATATATATATATATATATATATATATATATATATATATATATACATATACATATGCATCCATCCATCCATCCATTTTCTACCGATTGTCCCTTTTTGGGGTCACGGGGGGTGCTGGAGTCTATATATATATATATATATATATATATATATATATATATATATATATATATATATATATATATATATATATATATTGCCCAGGCCTGGTTTAGATCATCATGATAAGTTATTATTTCTTCATAATTGTTATTGTTTATTTTAGCCCTTTTTATCAAAACATATTTTTTGATATAGCCAACACACAAACAATGCAATACCCCCCCCCCAAAAAAAATATCTCAAAGTGGTATTTTTGATGTGAAGTGTTTGGAGCCTTTGAGAGGCCAATAATTCATAACAATATTGATTTTGATTCATTATTATTTTTGTGAGCATATGCCAGCTTTGAAGAAAAAATAACCTGAATGGCAGCTTTGTGTTATCAAAGTAAACATT
Source organism: Nerophis lumbriciformis (assembly GCF_033978685.3). NCBI lineage: Eukaryota > Metazoa > Chordata > Actinopteri > Syngnathiformes > Syngnathidae > Nerophis > Nerophis lumbriciformis. The sequence continues at coordinate 18,063,085 of NC_084548.2, forward strand.
GCAACTGTTTCTTGTGACATTCCACCTGTTTGTTCTTTTATTCTACTTTTCTTTTATCAATCAATCAATCAAAGTTTATTTATATAGCCCTATATCACGAGTGTCTCAAAGGGCTGCACAAGCCACCACGACATACTCGGCTCAGATCCCATATCAGGGCAAGAAAAAAAATTCAACCCAACGGGATGACAATGAGAAACCTTGGAGGGGACCGTGAATGCCACGTTGACACCTATTGTATGGTAAAGTATTAGATTGTGCTGGTGTACCTTATTACGAGTCCAGAAAGTGTTGGTGTAAATGGACAGGAGAAAGACAAAGCCCATCAGCCTAATTCATAGACTGCTGCGGCGTTGATTGGCACGATGCATTCATAGACGCAGTTGGTAAAGACGCGGTCACACACACACATTGACTAGGTAATTGTAATGGTATGCCACCATGTCAGCTGAAATAGCTGTGATGAATGCAGCTTAGACCTTCAAAGTAAGTAGACTCCCACTCTTGCAGCTGTGCTGTTTGTTCAAGCATCACGCTACTTGGATGCCAGAGTGTGATGGAGGTGGTAAATGCCGTCATGTTCCTCTTTTTTTCCCTTTTTTTGTATTAGGTTAGTCGAATACTGCAAGGAAACGTACACACTCCTTTTGGAGGAGAATGAGTCACACCGTGGAGCTTTCGCACCACCTTGCATCGCCATCATCGTTAGCACCATTATTCAGCGCAAGCTCAGAATGTGCGGGCCAACGCAAGCTGGCCGTGTTGCAAAAATTGCCAATGGTGCACGGGTGTGACGCGCGGATCACTTATCAGCTGCCGGCTAATGTCAGTCGCGTTTCGACATGTGCATTTGCATTCATTAAAGCAGTGTTTTTCAACATTTTTTGAGCCAAGGCACATTTTTTTCATTGTAAAAATGCGGAGGCACACCACCAGCAGAAAACATTAACAATGAAACTCGGCAGCCGATATAGACAGTAAAAAGTTATTCTCGCAGGTTTGGATATGAATTCAAGCCATAACTAAGCATGCATCACTATAGCTCTTGTCTCAAAGTACTGTCACGACCTGTCACATCACGCCGCGACTTATTTAGAGTTTTTTTGTGTGTTTTCCTGTGTGTAGTGTTTTAGTTCTGCTCTTTTGGTGGCTTTTCCTGTTTTGTTGGTATTTTCCTGTAGCAGTTTGATTTCGTCCCTGAGCGCTATTCCCCACACCTGCTTTGTTTTAGCAATCAAGAATATTTAAGTTGTTGCTATCCTTCTTTGTGGGTACATGGTTGATTGTCATGTCATGTTCGGATGTACTTTGTGGACGTCGTCTCTGCTCCACACGCTGTAAGTCTTTGCTGTCGTCCAGCATTCTGTTTTTGTTTACTTTGTAGCCAGTTCAGTTTCAGCATTTTGTTGTAAACTGTGAGGTGTGTGTGTTAAAGTCATGGTTGTTTTTACACAGTTGTGAACAAGAGCATGTATTGTCTTTGTGTGATGATGTAAATGAGGTGTGGTTGTATTGTATATTAAGTATGTGTCAGTGAAAGGGCATTTTAAGACTTTTCTTAATTTGATGATTGTATTGTCATAATTGTATTGCATGATGTTTGTATCCCTTTAATTTAGGTAGCCAGGGACTGCAGATGGAAATTAGCTATTTAGCTATAATCTGGTACAGAACGTATCTGTCTTTGAGTTTAATGTTTCTGTGCATTGTCCCTTCAAATAAAGACTAAACTAAGTTCAGTTTTAGTTTTATTCTGCATAGCAATCCCTGAGCTTCAATGCCTTTTCTCAGCGGCACTCGCCTTCTGTTTGTTTTTGGTTTAAGCATTAGATACTTTTTGACCTGCACACTGCCTCCCGCTGTTGTCTGCATATTGTGATCACGACAAAGCAATTACCTACCTGCTGCCACCTACTGATGTGGAAGAGTATTACACAAATACTCTGCCAAGCTATAGACAGCACCGACACTCAACAACACATTATTTGCGGATTATAATTACTGGTTTGCAAAAAATATATTTAACTACAGATGTCCGATAATGGCTTTTTGCCGATATCCGATATTCCGATATTGTCCAACTCTTTAATTACCGATATCAACCGATACCGATATCAACCGATACCGATATATACAGTCGTGGAATTAACACAATATTATGCCTAATTTGGACAACCAGGTATGGTGAAGATAAGGTCCTTTTTAAAAAAATTAATAAAATCAAATAAGATAAATAAATTAAAAAATAAAGTAAAACAATATAAAAACAGTTAAATAGAAACTAGTAATTAATGAAAATGAGTAAAATTAACTGTTAAAGGTTAGTACTATTAGTGGACCAGCAGCACACATCATGTGTGCTTACGGACTGTATCCCTTGCAGACTGTATTGATATATATTGATATATAATGTAGGAACCAGAATATTAACAACAGAAAGAAACAACCCTTTTGTGTGAATGAGTAATAATGTCTAAACAATGTCTATTTTCTATTTCCTGCTGGATCTACTCTCTATTTTATGCTGCTGCTGTCACATATACTGTATATACTGTAATATTGTACATGGTCATTGGTATATATTGTATATATGTTATAGACATAATATAATATATCTGTATATATATTATTCTGTACACATATTATGTATATATTCGTATATATGTTAGATTTTTTTATCGCTATATTAGTCTATTTATACCTGCATTGTCCTTTCCATCCTTACACTTTCCATCATTGTAACTGAGCTACTGTGTTGAACAATTTCCCTTGTGGATCACTAAAGTTCTAAGTCTAAGTGTGAATGGGGGAGGAAGGTTTTTTGGGTTGGTGCACTAATTGTAAGTGTATCTTGTGTTTTTTATGTTGATTTAATTAAAAAACAAACAAACAAAAAAAAACGATACCGATAATTTCCGATATTACATTTTAAAGCATTTATCGGCCGATATTATCGGACATCTCTATTTTTAACCCAATTAGGTGAAATGACATAACCTCCCACGGCACACCAGACTGTATCTCACGGCACACCAGTGTGCCACGGCACAGTGGTTGTTAAACACGGCATTAAAGGAAGGACCACAATGTTCATACAAGGTGCCAAACATGTCAAATACCCACTCCAAATGCACACTGCAGCATGCAAAGCAGACAGGGGTGGATTAGCCACTCTGCCCTGCACTCACCAATCCCCAGTCTGGAGGTGGCAGCGTTTTTTTTTTTGTACAATGCAGTCATATCACTGAGCTACGGCATGCAGGAAGGAAGGAGGCATAAAAATCCAATTTGGCCGACTTTGTGGAGGAGGAAAAAGGCCAGAGCACACATGAAAGGTGCTGACGAAAATCCTGGCCGCGACACCACGTGTCTGATTTGACATCCAAGGCAGCTGACAAACAATTAGACCCTCTATAAGTAGCGCTCTGAACCAGGCTCTCTTGGGATTAGACCACAAATGAGCCGCACATCACGGCTTATGTCTTCTAAATGGAAAGTGAGTGTATGTGAGGGGGCATGGCGCTGGTTGTGGAGTATGTGTGTGTGTGTGTGTGACATTTGGCAGATTGGTGTTGATACCAGTCTGTGGCCTTAATACATCCTGAAGCCCTCCTGAAGACTTTAATTCATGCTGGGTGTAGCAGCATGTCTTCATGCAGGTGCACACGTTTTTATACAGTGTGAGGAAATAAGTGGGGCGTCAACCAGGACAACGTTCCTCTCTCCTACTCCCTGAGCAGTTGTTTTGAATTTGAATTTGTAGTTTTAGTTTGACTCAGATTAGCTTTCCAAAGGTCATTCTGAATTGTACAGGTAGCTCAAAAACAACAAATTGCAACTAACTTGTTGATAGGAATAGGTACCAAATTTGGCATTGTTATAGCACTGTCAATTATACCGGGTACCGTTTCACGTGAAATCAAATTTTGGTAACACTTTAGTATGGGGAACATATTCACCATTAATGAGTTGCTTATTAAAGTAACAAAGACTTAATTTAGAGTTATTTGGACACTAGAGGAACATATAAGGGTTAGGGTTAGGGTTAGGGTTACGGTTACTTATGTCATGTCTGTGTGATCATGTTTTGTTTTAGTTATGTTCGGTTGGGTTTTTGGACCCTTTGTGCACTCTTGTTTGTTTTGTTTCCATGACAACCCATTAGTTTTCACCTGTCCTCATGTCACGCGCCTGTCTCACGTTTTGCACTCGCGCACCTGCCACTAATCATGTCACTTGATAATTTTGCGATATTGCCATATTTTTGCTGAAAGGATTTAGTAGAGAACATCGACGATAAAGTTCGCAACTTTTGGTTGCTGATAAAAAAGCCTTGCCTGTACCGGAAGTAGCAGACGAGTAGCGTGACGTCACAGGTTGTGGAGCTCCTCATATCTGCACATTGTTTACAATCATGGCCACCAGCAGCGAGAGCGATTCATACCGAGAAAGCGATGATTTCCCCATTAATTTGAGCGAGGATGAAATATTTGTAGAGGGCAGTGGGAGCGATTCAGATAGGGAAGATGCTGTGAGAGGCGGGTGGGACCTGATATTCAGCTGGGAATGACTAAAACAGTAAATAAACACAAGACATATATATACTCTATTAGCCACAACACAACCAGGCTTATATTTAATATGCCACAAATTAATCCGGCATAACAAACACCTCCCCCTTCCCGTCCATATAATCCGCCAATACAACTCAAAAACCTGCACAACACACTCAATCCCACAGCCCAAAGTACCGTTCACCTCCCCAAAGTTCATACAGCACATATATTTCCCCAAAGTCCCCAAAGTTACGTACGTGACATGCACATAGCGGCACGCACGTACGGGCAAGGGATCAAATGTTTGGAAGCCACAGCTGCATGCGTACTCACGGTACCATGTCTGCGCATCCAACTCAAAGTCCTCCTGGTAAGAGTCTCTGTTGTCCCAGTTCTCCACAGACCAATGGTAAAGCTTGACTCATCTTCCGGGAATGTAAACAATGAAACACCGGCTGTGTTTGTGTTGCTGCAGTCGGCCGCAATACACTGCTTCCCACCTACAGCTTTCCTCTTTGCTGTCTCCATTGTTCATTGAACACATTGCAAAAGATTCACCAACACAGATGTCCAGAATACTGTGGAATTTTGCGATGAAAACAGACAACTTAATAGCTGGCCACCATGCTGTCCCAAAATGTCCTCTACAATACCGATACGTTTTCAGCAGGATATTTTGCGCGAAATTTAAAATTGCACTTTAGTAAGCTAACCCGGCCGTATTGGCATGTGTTGCAATGTTAAGATTTCATCATTGATATATAAGCTATCAGACTGCGTGGTCGGTAGTAGTGGGTTTTAGTAGGCCTTTAAGCCTGTCTTTTTCTGTTGATCGTCCTGGTGACATTATCCATACTACCCCTGTTACGCCATTGATCACGTGTTCCATGCCATAGATTCCTGCTCTGTCAAGTAAGTTTTTGTTATTAATGCCACAGTTGGTGATTTTAGTTTCATGTTCATAGTTTTTGCCTTTGTGCTAGATTCGTTTTCATTAGCCAAGTTTGTACTTCAGCCCTTGTGCGCGCCTTTTGTTTATTCCTTTTGTTAGTGTTAAAATAAAGATGCCCTTACCTTCACGCCTTGCCTGCTCCAACTTTACTTGCATCTCGGGAAAACAAACAACCCAAAGTCCAAGTCCTGACAACTTATAAGCAATAATTCTGAGGTTTTTGAGGGAAGACTATTAGTTAATGGCTTACTGCTTGTAAAATAAGGCCATGCAGAAAAAGGCATTAATAAGTACTTAATAATGACTAATTAAGAGCCAACATGTTACTAATTTGCATGTTAATAAGCAGCTAATTAATGGTGAATATGTGTTCCCCATACTAAAGTGTTGCCCAAATTCCTTATTTCCTCACACATCACGCCACGTCTGGTTACAGACTCAGCACCAGCTCAAGTACTTTGCTGAGAAACAAGCAGTCAAGCACCAAGCATAGAATGTTACAATTTTCCATGTCAACAAAGCAAGAAGAAGGCCCGTAAAAGTACAGTACGGTTGCCTTTTTCATAGAGCGCTGGCTCGGTGCTAAGTTACATTGGATTTGCCATACACATGCTGCAGATTAGCATTCAACACAAATGCGTTACTGAAAACTACAAATAATCAGAATCAGAATCAGAATCAGAAAGACTTTAATAATCCCCGAGGGGAAATTAAGATTTTCAGCACAATCCCATTCAAGATCAGACAAACATTACAGGGAGACAGAACAGGATCGCTGACAGGTCTGCCAACTTCCGGCGCCCCTTACAAAAAAAGGTGAGAAAACAGATGGGGGAAAAAAAAAAGGAGTCTAAGCCTGCGCCCCTGGAGAGGGGGTCCAGACTGAGGCCAATGACAAAAAAAACTCATAGCCATAGCACACATAAACATGTGTGTAAGAGGGAAACATCAAAGAACAAAAACGACATTAAAGACATTAAAAAGAGCAGAGCTGATGCAACCACCCGCTTCTACACACAGCCACAAAAGTGAAAAAACAACAACAAAGAACATATACACTGTGGTGTCCTCTGCGGTGTTCCACGCCATTGTCTGCTGGTGTAGGAGGAGCATGGCCAGAGACAGGAGCAGACCCAACAAAGCAACCAAGAGAGCCGATTCCACCCTCTGCCGCCCACCAACTCTCGGCCAGTGTCCAGTGGACATGAGCGAGGATACGTCCAAGGACACCGAGGAGTCCGATACCTGCTCATTCAGCCAAGACACAGTGAAACTTGTCCGTCCCCAGCCCTATCTCTTCCTCCACATCTCCTCCAGTCTCTCCAAACGGACTCCGGTGTGGCAAATTAAGATGCACGTTACAATCAAACAGCCGGTGTGTAAGAAATACAATACTTAAATTGTAGACACTTTTTAGGACTCAACACGAGAAAAGACTGCACATTCAACTTCATGGCAAAGACTACTCCCTGCTTAGGCAACACTGCGTAGTCAGAAAACTATCAACTATAGCGTCTTGGATGTCAGAGTTTGTAGGTGACGAACCCCAAGATGCAGAGAAGGCGGAAGGCATTGTACGAAAAAACATGATTTAATTATACACTAAGGCAAAACAACAAACGAAAGGGTAACAAAAGGCGCGCACAAGGCGGAGAACAAACTTGGCTATGAACAAAAATAGCACAGAGGCTAACTGTGGACAACAAACCAAAAACACTTACTGTGACACGAAGGAACTAGGACATGAGCAGAGTGAAACCAAAAGTAGACAGAGCTACAACAACAAGTATTAAGAACAACGACACGACAGGTAGGAACGACAATGATCCAGCAGTGACTGGAGGGTAGGACAGGTATAAATAGCAGCTGGCTGATTGACACCAGGTGTGGCCAGGTGCCAATCAGCCACAGCTGAAGGGACACAGCACTCAGGGAGAAACAGGAAACAGAACCAAAATAAGAGCGTTGACAGGAAATGACAGAGGAAAAACTAAAACTTGACCAAACTGTCAGGGACAAGCCTGACAGTAGCCCCCCTTCCTATAACGGATACCAGACGTTCTAGGAACCCCCCCCCCAAAAAACAGTCCAAAGTCGCGGGAGGGTGGAGGGAGGACAAGGAGGTGGGCCACCAGGCCAAGTGTCCCCGCAACCAGCGGGGAAGAGTTAGGTGGCGACGGCGAGTTGAACGCCGCCGCAATTGGCGAGGCGGCTCGACCGCCGGCATGGGAGGACCCACCGGAGACGATGGTGGCGCCCTCTGCTGGTCCACCGGAGAAGATGGCGGTGGCGCCCTCTGCTGGCCCACCGGAGAAGATGGCGGTGGCGCCCTCTGCTGGCCCACCGGGGAGGATGGCAGTGGCGCCCTCTGCTGGCCCACCGGAGTGCATGGTGGCGGCGTCTGTTGGCTCACCGGAGAGGAGGATGGTGGCGCCCTCTGCTGCTGGCCCACCGGAGAAGAGGATGGTGGCGCCCTCTGCTGCTGGCCCACCGGAGAAGAGGATGGTGGCGCCCTCTGCTGCTGGCCCACCGGAGAAGAGGATGGTGGCGCCCTCTGCTGCTGGCCCACCGGAGAAGAGGATGGTGGCGCCCTCTGCTGCTGGCCCACCGGAGAAGAGGATGGTGGCGCCGTCTGCTGCTGGCCCACCGGAGAGGAGGATGGTGGCGCCGTCTGCTGCAGGCCCACCGGAGAGGAGGATGGTGGCGCCGTCTGCTGCTGGCCCACCGGAGAGGAGGATGGTGGCGCCGTCTGCTGCTGGCCCACCGGAGAGGAGGATGGTGGCGCCGTCTGCTGCTGGCCCACCGGAGAGGAGGATGGTGGCGCCGTCTGCTGCTGGCCCACCGGAGAGGAGGATGGTGGCGCCGTCTGCTGCTGGCCCACCGGAGAGGAGGATGGTGGCGCCGTTGGTTGTAGACCCACCGGAGTGCATGGTGGCGTCTGCCGGCCCACCGGACTGCATGGTGGTGTCTGCCGGCCCACCGGACTGCATGGTGGCGTCTGCCGGACCACCGGACTGCATGGTGGCGTCTGCCGGACCACCGGACTGCATGGTGGCGTCTGCCGGACCACCGGACTGCATGGTGGCGTCTGCCGGACCACCGGACTGCATGGTGGCGTCTGCCGGACCACCGGACTGCATGGTGGCGTCTGCCGGCCCACCGGAGTGCATGGTGGCGTCTGCCGGCCCACCGGAGTGCATGGTGGCGTCTGCCGGCCCACCGGAGTGCATGGAGGCGTCTGCCGGCCCACCGGACTGCATGGTGGCGTCTGCCGGCCCACCGGACTGCATGGTGGCGTCTGCCGGCCCACCGGACTGCATGGTGGCGTCTGCCGGACCACCAGAGTGCATGGTGGCGCCGTAGGTTGCAGACCCACCGGAGATGATGGCGCCGTCTCTTGCAGACCCATTGGGGCGAGAAGTAGCTGTGCCTCCCCAGCTGCACTGCTACTCATAGCCCCTCCCCCAAGGGACGGATCCCAGACGTCCCCAGATAGGACCACAGACGACAGGGGTGGGAGGGAGAGGGCTTGAAAAGCGGCCGAACTTTTCTTCAGATTAGCCACTAAGTCCAAAACCTTGTTAAGCCTCTCCGCCATGGACATCTCTGCGAGATTCGAATTTGGCTGGATCATTATGTCAGAGTTTGTAGGTGACGAACCCCAAGATGCAGAGAAGGCGGAAGGCATTGTACGAAAAAACATGATTTAATTATACACTAAGGCAAAACAACAAACGAAAGGGTAACAAAAGGTGCGCACAAGGCGGAGAACAAACTTGGCTATGAACAAAAATAGCACAGAGGCTAACTGTGGACAACAAACCAAAAACACTTACTGTGACACGAAGGAACTAGGACATGAGCAGAGTGAAACCAAAAGTAGACAGAGCTACAACAACAAGTATTAAGAACAACGACACGACAGGTAGGAACGACAATGATCCAGCAGTGACTGGAGGGTAGGACAGGTATAAATAGCAGCTGGCTGATTGACACCAGGTGTGGCCAGGTGCCAATCAGCCACAGCTGAAGGGACACAGCACTCAGGGAGAAACAGGAAACAGAACCAAAATAAGAGCGTTGACAGGAAATGACAGAGGAAAAACTAAAACTCGACCAAACTGTCAGGGACAAGCCTGACATTGGAATTGCAACTACATGCAAAGTCTACAATATAAAACTTATAAATAGGACACATAAGCGTAAGAAATTAAGATATAAATGTTTTATTTAAAAGAAGTTTGGATTTTATTTGTTATTTTAGGAATTGAATTTTTTTTTACACACAAAACAGTACTAAAAATTGGTACTATTAAGTACCGGTATCGACCTCTAATTGTAGATGCAGCTATGTACGTACATTTGTATTCCTGGTCACATAACATGTTGGATTGTCACTTGTTGCTTGGTAGACAAAAAAATACAAACAAGAATAGAAAAATACTCAATTAAAAACCAAAACAAAATTATGTGGGTGCTGTGTCTCTGTTGTTTGGACGGTGGTGTGTTTGTGTGGGTTTGGGTTGGGGGGGCGGAGTCTTTTGGTGGGGGAGGTGTTGATGTCTCTTGCTTGCGTGTTGGCGTTTGGGGCGACTGGCGAGCTGGTGCTGGCTGTTCTCCATGGTTCTATCGGCGTGTGGTTGTCGGTCGCGGTTTTTCGATCGTTTTGATTTGATTTGGTGGTGCTGGCTGTCTGGGAGTATTGCAGCAGTCGTTTCTGCTGCCGTTTGGATTCATGTGGTCCCGGTTGCTGGTGCGGTGGGGGCGGTCTTCCCGTTCGGTTGCGGGAAGTCTCTGGGCTTGGGGGCAGGTTGTCCCCTGCTTCTCCTGTGCCTTGTCCTCTGCCGTCCCTCTATGGCCTGCTGCTGGCCCTTACGGGCGGCACGGTGGGTTCCCAGCTCCGGGGTTCCTGTCGCTGGCCGGCCTGGCTCCGTGGGGTCGGTGGTCTCACCTGCTGTTTTGGGTTGGGCTCTCTGGGTGGCTGGGGTCGTACTCTGGCTCCCGCACATACTGGGAAACAAATATATTGTACATACAAATACATATATATACTCACATACACACAATTATTCATACAGATATACACTTTTGTACATACATACGCGCACACATGGGTACCTACGCTCCCACATACATACACAAATACAGTACATACATACACCTTCAAAGTTCATACATCCACACACACATTCACTGTACAAACATACACATACTGTACATATACAAGCACATATGCATACATACACTCATGCATGTAATCACGTTTCATCAAACATATATTAACGTTGCTCCCCTAGGGGAAACTGGGTAAAACACAGAACACTGACAAAGCTTAACCTATTGTTACTATAACAATCTACAAGGTTAATACAGTTTGCTTCTCTTTCTTTCCCTCCATTTATCTGCTTTATTTTGTATTTCAAATTATAATTACATATATGTATTGTTGCATTTGAAACAATTTTATTGCTGATAATAGAGGTAATTGTTATTATTCGTTATCAGTAGTGTTATTGCTATTGGTATTTGTATTGCTCCATTCGTAGTATAATAATGTTCATTGTCATTTCTGTGTTAGTAATATTTACTTCACTAACTGCTTCTCAGTTGTGTTGTTATTGTTGTGTTTGCTGTTGTTGTTTTCTCTCTGTCTTATCCCTCTCTTGTCAACGCAATTTCCCCCTCTATCTTCCTTTTTTGAAGTCAAATACAAATAAGGCCACAAGAGAGGTATCGAACATGTATCTTTCGTAAAGTAAATCTGTACAGGGCATCTACATCAACTATATGGTTTGCCTGAGTAGCTGGACAGGACAAAAAATAAATAAATAAAAATATAATTAAATTCATAAAAATCAATTACCGTATTTTTCGGAGTATAAGTCGCTCCGGAGTATAAGTCGCACCAGCCGAAAATGCATAATAAAGAAGGAAAAAAACATATATAAGTTGCATTTTTGGGGGGAAATTTATTTGATAAAACACAACACCAAGAATAGACATTTGAAAGGCAATTTAAAATAAATAAAGAATAGAGAACAACAGGCTGAATAAGTGTATGTTATATATGACGCATAAATAACCAACTGAGAACGTGCCTGGTATGTTAACGTAACATATTATGGTAAGACTCATTGAAATAATTATAACATATAGAACATGCTTTACGTTTACCAAACAATCAGTCACTCCTAATCGCTAAATCCGATGAAATCTTATACGTCTAGTCTCTTACATGAATGAGCTAAATAATATTATTTGATATTTTACGGTAATGTGTTAATAATTTCACACATAAGTCGCTCCTGAGTATAAGTCGCACCCCCGGCCAAACTATGAAAAAAACTGCGACTTATAGTCCGAAAAATACGGTACATATAAATAAAATCAGCATTTTAAGGATTATGAGACACATGTATATATACAAATGTATTGTACAACTAAATGACTTGTCTGTATTAATTGTAAAATACCATATTTTCTCATACAGTGGCTGTGGCCCTTGATTTACTCGACTGGAGAGAAGACTACGGTCGTCTATACAGGGCAGGTTGTTTATCAAGGGAAATGCTGTTTATATGTAGAAAATCCATTTTTAAATAATGTAAATTTTCTATCCCAGCTGACTTTGGGTGAAAAGTTGGGTACACCATTTAAAGGAAACAAGACACATTTCGAATCCTATTTTTAAAAATGCATGTTCTATATTTATTGTTATAAAGTGAAAATGTAGACAACTGGTAAGAATGTCGGCAGGCTAGACAGGGGCAGACTATGCGGAACTAATCTGAAGGAGCGTAGCTCCCCAGAAATTTAACTTCCCGCCTCCACTAAACATAAGATTATCTTTAATACGTTGCAGAGGGCATGTTTGCAACAGCCCAGTGGCAGCTGGAAAAAACTCCACACTTTAATTAGGTGCTGCTGTTTTGATTAGCAACTAAGTTCAAATAGGCACGTTAGTTAACTCTTGAAATATGGGAATGAAACATTTTGAGGTGTTTATTTTTTATGCACAAAGATGACTCAACCAGCAGGGGAGGGGTGGTTACCCTCATATGCGGTCCTTCCAAGGTTTCTCATAGTCATTCACATCGACGTCCCACTGGGGTGAGTTTTTCCTTGCCCTTATGTGGGCTCTGTACCGCGGATATTGTTGTGGCTTGTGCAGCCCTTTGAGACATTAATTGATTGATTGATTGAGTTAATAATGACAGCGTGAGAGTGTATTTTTATGAAAGACGAAAAACCACGGCGTTTCGCTATGAACCCATGCAGAGTCAACACTATGCCCACTCAGAGGACAAACTTGTCTGTTTGTGCTGCACTTTGTCCACTTACTCACTTTAACACAGTGTGCACCTTTTTTTGTTGTATGTGTGTTTGACATTTCATAATTGCATCATTACTCACTCCACCCCCCCCCCCCCCTCCTGCCATAAGCAAGTGCAATGGCAATTTGCAAACACATGCTTCCAAGCAGACAGACACATGTCCTTGATTACGGACCCTGGTGGAATGGCTTCTTCATGGGGCCGTCTGGGTCTATAGCGGAATGTGGGTAGACACACAGACACACCGCTGTGGGTGCATCTAATTGATTGGATAGCACCCAATTCTAAGTTCGTAAGTCTTTTCAGGCTGCCAGAAAGTGAATTGTCGACGTGAAGGATGAGCTGTGCCGAGGGTGGCTCCCTTAATAGTGTAACATTACCTCTGGTCCTGCACACCTCTGGTGTCACTCTGTACGGCTGCATTCACACTGCAGTGTCCAATTTACTGCCTACAGTATATGTGATTTTGATGACTATTTACCGTAGGGGCGTCCAAATTGAGCCTGGGCGCCATTTGCAGCCTGCAGCTTGTTTTCTTATAATGGAATAAAACAAAAAATGGGAAAAATGGGAAAAACAAAAATATTGATCAAAAGGGCATAATGTAATGATACTTATTATGCAAAACTAACTTTTCTTACATGTTGGTACGCACCTTTTTTTTATGTATTTGGGATCCTCAAAGGACCCAAATGTATAGTCACGGTGAAGAGTGGGCGCACAAAAACATTTTTCCCCCCTAGGGGGATGTAACAGAAAGTAATTGAGAAGCACTGGCTTAATCCATTCCATTAGAGTGTCCGTCCTGAGATCGGTAGGTTGTGAGTTCAAACCCCGGCCGAGTCAAACCAAAGACTAAAAAAAATGGTACCCATTGCCTCCCTGCTTGGCACTCAGCATCAAGGGTTGGAATTGGGGGTTAAATCACCAAAAATGATTCCAGGGCACGGCCACTGCTGCGCACTGTTGCTGCCCACTGATTCCTTCACATCTCCCAGGGGGTGATCAAGGGTGATGGGTCAAATGCAAAGAGTAATTTTGCCACACCGAGTGTGTGTGTGACAATCATTGGTACATTAACATTAACATTAACTATAATTTAATTCCACATACAGATATGCTAAAGGTTTTAAAGGCCTACTGAAATGCGATTTTCTTATTCAAACGGGGAAAGCAGGTCCATTCTATGTGTCATACTTGATCATTTTGCGATATTGCCATATTTTTGCTGAAAAGATTTAGTAGAGAACATCGACGATAAAGTTCGCAACTTTTGGTGGCTGATAAAAAAGCCTTGCCTGTACCGAAAGTAGCAGACGAGTAGCGTGACGTCACAGGTTGTGGAGCTCCTCACATCTGCACATTGTTTACAATCATGGCCACCAGCAGCGAGAGCGATTCATACCGAGAAAGCGATGATTTCCCCATTAATTTGAGTGAGGATGAAAGATTTGTGGATGAGGAAAGTGAGAGTGAAGGACTAGAGGGCAGTGGGAGCGATTCAGATAGGGAAGATGCTGTGAGAGGCGGGTGGGACCTGATATTCAGCTGGGAATGACTAAAACAGTAAATAAACACAAGACTCTATTAGCCACAACACAACCAGGCTTATATTTAATATGCCACAAATTAATCCCGCATAACAAACACCTCCCCCCTCCCGTCCATATAACCCGCCAATACAACTCAAACACCTGCACAACACACTCAATCCCACAGCCCAAAGTACCGTTCACCTCCCCAAAGTTCATACAGCACATATATTTCCCCAAATTCCCCAAAGTTACGTACGTGACATGCACATAGCGGCACGCACGTACGGGCAAGCGATCAAATGTTTGGAAGCCGCAGCTGCATGCGTACTCACGGTACCGCGTCTGCGCATCCAACTCAAAGTCCTCCTGGTAAGAGTCTCTGTTGTCCCAGTTCTCCACAGGCCAATGGTAAAGCTTGACTGTCATCTTCCGGGAATGTAAACAATGAAACACCGGCTGTGTTTGTGTTGCTGCAGCCGGCCACAATACACCGCTTACCACCTACAGCTTTCTTCTTTGCTGTCTCCATTGTTCATTGAACAAATTGCAAAAGATTCACCAACACAGATGTCCAGAATACTGCGGATTTTTACGATGAAAACAGACAACTTAATAGCTGGCCACCATGCTGTCTCAAAATGTCCTTTACAATCCGTGACGTCACGCGCTGACGTCATCTTCCTGAGACGTTTTCAGCAGGATATTTCACGCAAAATTTAAAATTGCACTTTAGTAAGCTAACCCGGCCGTATTGGCATGTGTTGCAATGTTAAGATTTCATCATTGATATATAAACTATTAGACTGCGTGGTCGGTAGTAGTGGGTTTCAGTAGGCCTTTAAGTGTTGTACATGCATACAAGTGTTTCAAGTTAGATTGTCCTCTAAGGTTATATTTGTCCTCTTTTTTTGAGAATATTTGTTGTACTTTCCTGTGTAACAGGTTATAGTTTGCTTTGTACATAATTTTAGCTGTTTGTAAATGCACCAAGTCGTTAAATTGTAATAGCTTGGAGTGTTTGTATGTTCCCTGCATCAAACATTGTGTATTATTCTAACTGACCTTTTGTTGTAACAAAGTTATGAAAGTGTACTTATATCTATTTAGCTCGTTTGATGTATGTTCACAAAACTCACATATTGCTTCCTGTTGGTTAAGTAGCTGTGTATCCAGTTCAAGACCAATCCTCTGATGCCATACCGTTCTAGTTGGTTGATTAACATTTTATGATTATTGTGTCAAGTCCTTTTGTTAAATTGCTAAATACTGCTGCTGTCCACTGTTTACCATCTATTGCATTGGTCATTTCTTCTTCTTCTTCTTTCATTTCCCTCTGAGATGCATTGAGGGCAGTCTTTTGATAACACTATTTAGCATGCCCCATGTTGCGCTCATGTTGTTTTTGTTATTGTCCATCAATGTGGATACAATGCGGTATATAAGCTGAGTGATCGGCTCTGTGAGCTCCTTCTTATCGCCTCTTCCACACATACACTTTAGACGAGAAGAAAACATTGGCTAAAGGGCAAACTCAAAGGCACTATCTTTAGGAGAAACTTATAAAGGCCCAAATATCTGGAATGAACTTGACAGTCCCATCACACAATCTACTTCATTGAGAACATTTAACAAAATTTTTGAAACAAGAATCATTGCTACATTGCACGCCACACCATGAACCCCAAAGGTTATAAAACAATACCAACCATACAAAGCAAGACATGTATTATTGTTTGTTTATTGTAACATTAATTATTGAACATCTATTACTGGAGTGTGCATACTGAAATAGATGAGCATATTGTTGGCAAATTACAATGTGCAAGACTACAAACTACCATAAAAAGAATTCAAAAGTACAAATTGAAACTGCAATAGAATAGAATAGAATAGTTGAAACAACAATGGACATTTATAAAATGGAGAAGATAACCGCCTTTATTATTTTATAAATTGGAGAAATTTACTTCATACTGGGAAAATTGGGTCAACTATGTCACGCCCCATAAACCTGACTTTAATTTTTCGAATTAGTGATTGCATTGCAAAAAAAAAAAAAAAAAAGGGATTACTCCCTATATGTGTATATGTACTGTATGTATGTATATATATATATATATATATATATATATATATATATATATATATGTATATATTTACATATATATGTATATATGTATATATATATATATATATATATATATATATATATATATATATATATATATATATATATATATATATATATATATATATATATATATATGTATCTGTTTATATTTTATTTTATTTCTGATTACTATTATTATTAATGTGTTATTATTTATTTTTCCTTTTTTTCTTTGTTTATTTAATTGATGTATTTGTAGATATTACTTTATTTTTTTGTTGTTTCTTTCTTTTTTGGGGGGGGGGTGGGTGGTATGGGTGGGATATAGACAAAAACGTTTTGACATTTAGGGCAGACAATAGATATATGATTTATGTGAATATGATGTAATGGATAGGAATGTCTGATGTTGGATGTCAATAAAAATAAAATGAAAAAAAAAAAAGAATAGAATAGAATAGAATAAAATAGAACGTACTTTATTGATCCCTGGGGGAAATTCAGCACCACAGTTCGCTTACAATAAACAATAAACACTTAAGTATTTTTTACATGTGAATAATATAAATACAGTCTATTATACAGCATTATTTACATGTGAATAATATAAATACAGTCTATTATACAGCATTATTCACATGTGAATAATATAAATACAGTCTATTATACAGCATTATTCACATGTGAATAATATAAATACAGTCTATTATACAGCATTATTCACATGTGAATAATATAAATACGGTCTATTATACAGCATTATTCACATGTGAATAATATAAATACAGTCTATTATACAGCATTATTCACATGTGAATAATATAAATATGGTCTATTATACAGCATTATTCACATGTGAATAATATAAATACGGTCTATTATACAGCATTATTCACATGTGAATAATATAAATACGGTCTATTATACAGCATCATTCACATGTGAATAATATAAATACAGTCTATTATACATTCAAGTACAGTCAAAAAGGAACATATGCATTATACAGTCTGATGGCTGTTGGTATGAAGTACTTCCTGTGTCGTTCCGTGTTGCATTTTCCCTCACACATTTAAGAATGAATGTGTGAGTGTATGAAATGGTTTAGAATGTAAGTCAATCTGCTCAGTGGCCTTGTGGTTAGAGTGTCCGCCCTGAGATTGGTAGGTCGTGAGTTCAAACCCCGGCCGAGTCATACCAAAGACTATAACAATGGGACCCATTACCTCCCTGCTTGGCACTCAGCATCAAGGGTTGGAATTGGGGGTTAAATCACCATAATGATTCCCGAGCGTGGCCACCGTCGCTGCTCACTGCTCCCCTCACCTCCCGGGAGGTGGGACAAGGGGATGGGTGAAATGCAGAGGGTAATTTCACCACACCTAGTGTGTGTGTGACTATCAGTGGTACTTTAACTTTTAACTTCTTTTAAGCAGGTACTGTATTGGGGCTCCCGCTTATAAGCTGTTAGAGCTTCCTGGTAGTTTCCCTTTTACAAAGCCCTTACAAATCATATAAAAATGAGTCTTTTATAATGTTTTGTCAATAAAGAGAGGTGATGATTATGATGATAATGAGTCCAAAGTTGTAGTCAATAAGCTCCTTAATTTCCATTGTCCTCTTGTTGTGGGGCAGACTGGCTCATACATGCACATACATCCTCCACTGTTGCCATTTGAATAAAAAGTAGCATATATTTCTAACTTCTATCTGTCAGTAGACTCCATATGGAAGCGCTAAAACCGCAACATGGTTAACGAGGTGGAGACGCAGTCAAAGGGGTCTTGGCGCGGAGAAGGACTTAACGTAAATAAGACCGCCAACAAAACGGCGCATTCTGAACATCCATCCATCCATCCATCCATCTTCTTCTGCTTATCCGAGGTCGGGTCGCGGGGGCAGCAGCCTAAGCAGGGAACCCCAGACTTTCCTCTCCCCAGCCACTTCGTCCAGCCCTTCCCGGAGGATCCCGATGTGTTCCCAGGCCAGCCGGGAGACATAGTCTTCCTAACGTGTCCTGGGTCTTCCCCGTGGCCTCCTCCCGGTTGGACAGTTGGGGCATTCTGAACATATATTACGGAAACGGGTAGACTTAGACTTAGACTAAGACAAATTTTATTGATCCGCGAGGGAAATTGTTCCACACAGTAGCTCAGTTAAAAAGGATGGAAAGGGTAAGAATGGAAAGGATAATGCGGGTACAAAGTAGACTAAAAATATACCATAGTAGCAATATACAATATAACATATATGTAATATTTACATATTATATATACAGTATATAATGTATACTGATACATCATATTATATATATATATATATATATATATATATATATATATATATATATATATATATATATATATATATATTATTTCTTATTATTATTTTTTTCATAGTATTTTTATTGTCAGTTTTCTTAATACAAACCTTACACATATAATAAAGTAAATTAATAAAGTAAATAAACAAAATATGAAAAAAAAAAATAATGAATGAAAATAAGTTTTTTTCACAGAATATAACATGTAAAAACTAAATACATACAAAGAAGCTTAACATATCAGTTGAAAATCCACTTTCAATCACATCAAGTATGCCAAAATATATACTTCTTAGGCGGGTTAGGGTTATTGACTACAGTTTCAGGTATTCCAAAATAAGTCTCCACACATCACAAAAGTTATTTAAATAACCAGAAATCTCATATCTAAGTTTTTCAATGTGGATGATTCCCACTAGCTCCCTCAACCAGGCTTCAAACTTAGGTGGTGAGTCAGATTTCCACACTCTCAAAACGCATCTCTTTGCTATGACCATACCATAGGCCACCACTGTGCACTGCTAACATTCCGACCCATCTTGCCTAGTGTTAGAAATGACAAGCAAAGCAGTTTCAGGGTCAGGATATATTTTTTTATATTTTTATATAATATATACAATATATAACAATACAGTATATAAGGGTAGGTCTGTAAAACAAAATGTATGCAACATGTTTACCAAAATTCCACCATTAGGTGTTATGTAGACCACAAGGGAGTTGTTTTACAAGTGGAAAAAAAAACATAAAGTGACCCCTTTTAAAGTAGGTTTTTTTTACGCCCCTGATCCACTGCATTTATACCTGTAATGGACCATAGGTACACTATAACACCGAAACTTAAGATTTAGATTAATTTAGATTTACTACATTTTCTTTCTTGTTTGTGTAGACAGGCACGTGTACATGTCAACAATACGTTTGCATCAACAGGGTAATCTATTGTGTCTGTTAGGGCTGCAAATATCAGATTAATAAGGGATTTGTATCTGCATTTGCAAGAATTCTAATCAGAAGATATCCATGCATGTCCTTCTCTTTATGCTGCTGTGACCCATATCCGAATTGTGCCGCTTGAGAGGAAAACATCAAAATTGTGTCATTTAACCGTGTAGTGGGTCAAGAGAAACAGAGGTGGGTGGGGGGTATGCACTACGGTCGTGGTTGGATAGTGTCAACTGTGTATCTATATTTGCGTTAATAACATGACTCACCTCTAGCTCTCTTTGTAACACTGGCAATCCACTTCAACACACTTTCCTATTTATAGTACAAGCGTTACATTTTATTTTATGGCCTTTGCCAAATAATGCCTTTTATTGCTGATCACAAACGCCGATCCCCTCTGGCTGATACTATTAATCTTTAGTTCACCGGC
The DNA here is from genome assembly GCF_033978685.3 of Nerophis lumbriciformis. Lineage (NCBI taxonomy): Eukaryota > Metazoa > Chordata > Actinopteri > Syngnathiformes > Syngnathidae > Nerophis > Nerophis lumbriciformis. The sequence continues at coordinate 18,083,273 of NC_084548.2, forward strand.
TGACATGCGGCTAACCGCTAATTATGTGTCTTCGTACACTGTGTGGGGCTATCGCTAACCACCTCAGTTGTGGCAAAAACAATGCTTTATTGCTTTATTATTATTACTGGAGGATTGACTTTGTTTTTCTGAAACAAGTGTATGTAATAAACTAGACTAGTAGGAAGTACTGTCAATAACATTCATCATAAAAAAATGAAAAAAATTAACATACATGTGATCATTACTGGTATTGGTATCAGCCGATCTCTCATTAAACCCTGATTGCAACATTCCTACTTAAAATATTTGTTTTGTATTCATAAGCGGTAGCAAATGGATGAATGGATGGATGTTTATCCCCACAAGAGGGGGTAGAACCAGCAACATCAGGTAACATCTAACACAGTGGTTCTTAACCTAGTTGGAGATACCGAACCCCACCAGTTTCAAATGCGCATTCACCAAACCCTTCTTTAGTGAAAAATAAAATGTTTTTTTTTCAAATTCAAGACAAATGTATATGTTTTTGGTAACACTTTAGTATGGGCAACATATTCTAAGTAACAAAGACTTAATTTAGAGTTTTTTGGACACTAGGGGAACATATTCTAAGTAACAAAGACTTCATTTAGAGTTATTTGGTTCGGATTAGGGTTAGGGGTTAGGGTTATAATAAGGCCATGCCGAATAAGGCATTAATAAGTACTTAATTATGACTAGTTAAGAGCCAGTATGTTACTAATTTGCATGTTAATAAGCAACTAATTAATGGTGAATATGTTCCCCATACTAAAGTGTTACCATGTTTTTTTACTGGTGCACAAAATGAACCGTGCATGAACATCACCTTGTTCAAAGAACAAAACCAATACAGTGCAACAACAAATTACACACCTGCAAATCAGTCAGCTGTTGTCGTATCCGTAATACGCCGATAGGGAGAAGTTTTTATTTACACGATGAGTCGGGCGTGTTTTGACCTCCGCCGGACCCCTAGGGTTCGATCGAACCCAGGTTAAGAACCACTGATCTAACAGCACGGAACTCTTGGCAACACCTGCATTTTGAGCCTATAGCAGATCAAATGTATATTGCAGGTCAACGTCAAACTCACTAGCATCCCACCATGCATACATTAATGCTGATTAGGTGTTACAGTAAAAGTTAACTGTTCATGCAATGCTTCAACAGAAACTAAACTTACAATATTTGCAAGAGATTCTCAAAAGTTAAAGTTAAATGGAGAAAAAAAAACAGAGATGAATCCTACATTAGCGGACCTATCGGCAGTTTCCATTCCCTTAAGGATAAACAGAACTGTTGTCCAGTTGTTATATTTTGTTTCCTTGCACTTCTGAGTCTCGTTTTCAAGTATGTAGTCGGTTCAGTTTGGGTGTTGCATAGACAGGAAGAAGTGTGTTGTGCCCAGCAAAGTGTTTTCCTCTTAGTATTGTACTTATTTAAATTCAGCTGTTTGATTGTAATGTGAATTTATTTGTTTATTTTATTGTCTTATTGTGAAGTGTCGAAATTGCCCTATAAAATTGTTAATTAGCATCCAACTAGCACATGTTTTATCAGTGCTGTCAAATGATTTAGTTTTTTTAATCAGATTAATCCCATTTTGAAATTTGCATTAATTATGATGATTATTTGCTTGCATGATTAAAATTTGCTGAAGAAAAAAACACATATATTTTTACACAAATGCAATTTTATTGTCAGAATGTCATCCAGGAACATGTTTAACCATTACTTGAAAGCATATCATGTATTTGCACAAAACTTAGTAAAAGTTTTATCTAAAGTTCTTTCAGGCTATATTTCGGAGTGAAATTTGCCAGCGAGCACATCGGTTGGAGTCTCATTTTTCTACTGACAAATGCATTGAATTGATCACTGACCATATAGCGGTTAAGGCAGGGGTCGGTAATCCAAAATGTTGAAAGAGCCAATATACAAAAAAAAAAAATCTGTCTGGAGCCACAAAAATGTTAAAGCCTTATATTAGTCTTATATTGAAGGCAACACACGATGTTGCTGTTTAATATTCATTCTAAACATTTTTGCAACATTGGAAAACATTAGTAAAACAGAAGCTTCTCAGAGTGTGAGATTATTCCTGGAAGATACTGGCTTAGAATGGCCAAAGGTATAGTTGTGTGTGTCCAAGTTAAAGTAAACGGTGGCCTGTCTTCTTCTAATAAGAGTAAACAAACAACTTGATTGATTGATTGAAACTTTTATAAGTAGATTGCAGAGTACAGTACATATTCCGTACAATTGACCACTAAATGGTAACACCCGAATACGTTTTTCAACTTGTTTAAGTCGGGGTCTACGTTAATCAATTCATGGTAAATTATTAACTATTAGTTGTTATTAAATGCAGCCAATATTATACACAGAAAATGTGTCATGAGACATGCAAATATAAATTAAATACACAGAGGACACAAGTAAAATAAATTAAATAATCACAAATATACCTACAAACAAGGCGTAATGATGCAATATGTACATACAGCTAGCCTAAATAGCTTGTTCGCATCGATTAGCTTGCAGTCATGCAGTGACCAAATATGCCTGACTAGTACTCCACAAAAGTCAATGACATCAACAAAGTTCACCTTTGTGCATTCATGCACAGCATAACACATTTGGTGGACAAAATGTGACAAAGGAGTGGCATTAAACACGTCTTTCTGTGGCAGTGTTGGAGAAAGTTATACATGTAAACAAACTATGATGCGTTCAAGGTCCGCCAAAATTAGTAGGACAAAACAGTGCTCGACAAATAGTCTCATCAGTGAAGCATGTTTAACATAAACAGTGGGATTTCTAACAATTAGGAAGGTTTGTGTCATGTTTCTCCTACAGAAACCATATTAAAACAAAAAAATATTTTCCCCCCCATCTTTTCCATTTTAATTTTTGGCCCTAGAGCCGCGGGTTTGCCGAACCTCGGGTTAAGATAAAAGAGCTTGTACGGTCAAAATTAATTGTGTGATTAATCTAAGCATGTTCATGATAGATGCAATAGTTTTTCGTTATTAATTACATGAGTTAAGTCGTTAATTTTGACAGCCTTAGTTGTATTGCATTTATTCTATGTTAAAGGCCTACTGAAATGCGATTTTCTTATTTAAACGGGGATAGCAGGTCCATTTTATGTGTCATACTTGATCATTTCGCGATATTGCCATATTTTTGCTGAAAGGATTTAGTAGAGAACATCGACGATAAAGTTTGCAACTTTTGGTCGCTGATAAAAAAGCCTTGCCTCTACCGGAAGTAGCAGACGAGTAGCGTGACGTCACAGGTTGTGGAGCTCCTCACATCTGCACATTGTTTACAATCATGGCCACCAGCAGCGAGAGCGATTCTGACCGAGAAAGCGACGATTTCCCCATTTATTTGAGCGAGGATGAAAGATTCGTGGATGAGGAAAGTGAGAGTGAAGGACTAGAGGGCAGTGGGAGCGATTCAGATAGGGAAGATGCTGTGAGAGGCGGGTGGGACTTGATATGACTTGCCGACTTGAAGCATATTTTAAGATGGGAGTTTGCACTGAAGAGGACGTCGTGTTTGCGTTATCCGCTTGGCTTAATAAGCATTTAAACAGCTGTCCTTCAGCTTTATTCCATGAGTAAGTTATCAATGTTTCATTAATTTGCTGTTGTTTCCTTTCTTGAGTGCAATAGCTTTGAGAAAACTATTGCATTAAGATGAGTTATCAGCCCTTAAAGTGAGCCAACACATTTGAACATTTCTGCTGTGGACTGTGGTGTCATAAATACGTCACGGTTAATTAGATAAAAAATAAATAAAAAAGGATTATATTATAATATGGATGGACGAGTTTATCCGGCCCGCAAGATGAGTTTGCTAAGTATAAAGATTAGCTGTTTTTTGATGAAAGAAACTGCTGTTTTTAATTGTGTCCACTGGATGTCGCAATAGCATATACTTGCCAACCCTCCCGGATTTTCCGGGAGACTCCCGAAATTCAGCCCTCTCCCAAAAACCTCCCGGGACAAATTTTCTCCCGAAAATCTCCCGAAATTCAGGCGGACTCAGGTCCATGCGGACCTGAGTCCGCTAATCCACAAAATAAACAGCGTACCTGCCCAATCACGTTATAACTGTAGAATGATGGAGGGCGAGTTCTTGGTTTCTTATGTGGGTTTATTGTTAGGCAGTTTCATTAACGTCCTCCCAGCGCGGTAACAACACACAACAACAGCAGTCACGTTTTTGTCTACCGTAAAGCAGTTCGTCTTCCGTAAACAGCAATGTTGTGACACTCTTAAAGAGGACAATACTGCCATCTAGTGCATTTGATGAAAGCACTTTTGTGCGTGCCACACAGCAATGCATCGTCAGAGAGGGTGTTCAGCATGGTTCGAAAAATAGTGACAGAGAATAGAACAAGGATGGACAATTCAACCCTTAACTCAACAATGAGTAGATGAGTGTTATGTGTGTGTACATGTGTAAATAAATGAACACTGAAATTCAAGTATTTATTTTATATATATATATATATATATATATATATATATATATATATATATATATATATATATATATATATATATATATATATATATATATATATATATATATATATATATATATATATATATTAGAGATGCGCGGTTTGCGGGCACAACCGCGGAGTCCGCGGATTATCCGCGTATCGGGCGGATGAAATTTAAAAAAATTAGATTTTATCCGCGGGTCGGGTCGGGTGGTTGAAATAAAAAAAAATTAGATTTTAAATAGATTCAGGCGGGTGGCAGTTAAACCAATTCGGAAATATATATACATAGTTAAATGTTGTTACCCACATACGAAAAACGAGCAGGCACCTGCAGCATATGCCACAACAGAAAAAAAAAAAAAAAAGAGATGGACACTTTTACGGAGCGGAGAAGGGACGCCTCGCCGGGGTCCGGGACCGAGGCCCCTTCCCCCGAGAGGGCCCCACCGGGAGCCGTAGCTGAGGCGATCAGCGAGAAGGGCCCGACGCACGTCCAGGGTCACCACCGCGCCCACCGCACCGACACCCCGCCTCGTCCGCCTTCGCCGCGGCCGGCGTCACGCGCAGCAGGTAAGCAGCTTACCTGCCCGCCACCTAGGGTGACCAGGTGTCTGGATTTAGGCCGGACAGTCCGGATTTTTAATGCCCTGTCCGGCGTCCGGCGCAGCTTCAAGCCGGACACGTATTTGTCCTCCTTTTTGAGGCACTAGGCTTGAAGAGCGGAGTTTTTTCATCTTTGCTGGGCTGCAGCGCGATAGCCAATCAAAGACCGTAAAAAATGCCCCCAACGCAGTAACGTATCAAATGATTGGCTAAGAGCTGTGTCGGATACAAATCTGCTTATCATTGGTTAAAAAAGTAAACAAGGGTCCATGTGCTGCTGCGGCATAACATTGACAGAAAGTTAGCATCATGCCAAAACGCAAGACCTCGTTTAATTCTGAATGGATAAAAGAGCACGAATTTATAACGAAAAGCAGTCGAGACTCATTCCATGGCTTCTGCACACTTTGTCGATGTGATGTCGACGTAAGTAGTCAGGGGAAAGCTGCAATTGAACGGCATGCGGGTACGGATAAACATAAAAGTAATAAACATGTGGCAGGTACCTCTTCAATGAGAAAATTTTTTCATGAAGTTTCGTCGCCCCTGGATGACAAGATAACTGCTGCGGAGCTGTGCAAGGTGTACCATGCTGTAAAGCAGTGGTTCTCAAATGGTACCCTGGGGGTATGTAATGTAATGTAAGTTCATAAACTGAACATCAAATTAAGTAGGCTATTCCATTCATTATCATAAACCCAGAGTTTCCCCCATGCCATGATGGTTTGACCCTCACTAAAATGTCTGTCAAAAAGAACTGTGAAAAGAAATGCAACAATGCAATATTCAGTGTTGACAGCTAGATTTTTTTGTAGACATGTTCCATAAATATTGATGTTAAAGATTTCTTTTTTTGTGAAGAAATGTTTAGAATTAAGTTCCTGAATCCAGGTGGATCTCTATTACAATCCCCAAAGAGGGCACTTTAAGTTGATGATTACTTCTATGTGTAGAAATCTTTATTTATAATTGAATCACTTGTTTATTTTTCAACAAGGTTTTAGTTATTTTACATATTTTTTTCCAAATAGTTTAAGAAAGACCACTACAAATGAGCAATATTTTTGCACTGTTATACAATTTAATAAATCAGAAACTGATGACATAGTGCTGTATCTTACTTCTTTTATCTCTTTTTTTCAACCAAAAATGCTTTGCTCTGATTAGGGGGCACTTGAATTAAAAAAATGTTCACAGGGGGTACATCACTGAAAAAAGGTTGAGAACCACTGCTGTAAAGCATCACCAGTCCTACAGAAGTTTAGACTGCGGCATGAAAGTGGACCGGGAGATTTTCAGTGACTATCCCACAGCTAAAGGGATGGCCTGTGGCCGAACAAAAGCCAAGGCATTGTGCGAGAACGTCATCGCTCACTATTCGGTACAGGAACATACCGACTACATAAAAGAAAACAACCTACCCTTTTCCGTAGCAACCGACGCCTCAAATAAAGGAACAAACAAGTGTTTTCCCATTGTGGTAAGGTATTTTCACTTTGATGAAGGCATCCAACATGTCCTGTTGGATTTTTATAGTGACAGCAAAACGTCAGAAGCCATAACAAACCAGCTGCTGGCAAAACTTGAGATGTCTGACTTAGAGGTGAAAAACATGTCTGCATATGCAGCAGACAATTGTGGCAAACATAACAGTGTATCAGAAGCTGAAACTGAGCCAAAAAGATGTGCTCCCTGCAAACTGTTTGGCCCATATTCTGCATAACGCAACCAGATATGCAGCAAGCAGCCTTGATGTTGATGTGGAAAAATTTTTGTGGCATTTTTTTTAAATTATATATGTTAACTACATTTAAGTCCACACATGTTATGCTTTGTGGCACTCTGCACTTGAAAAGATTCATCTCAGTGGTCACTTTTTGAACACCACAATGTATTGAATAAATACAAATACTGTTAACAAACACTTGACTTTAATATTTTTTCCTATTCAGCCAGGCCCGGCCCTAACCAATCTGGCGCCCTAGGCAAGATTTTAGGTGGCGCCCCCCCCCCCTCACAAGAAACCGAATAGCTTTATCTTTGACCTTTTTTTTTTTACTTACAACTATACCTAATATATAAAGGGGTGGACAAGTGACTATTACCTGCAGGGCAAACATTAGCTAACCAGAAGGCAATAACAATGTAAACAAAAACACCTGCTTAAAAGATCTAATACCTGAGGAATGTAAGGTGGGAGTACAGTAATTACCTAACATTACATTATTACTTTCCATAACAATGTAGCCCCCTCCACAATATTAACCCGACGTTAAAACAGAACTAGCTATTTATTGATTAGCAATTGCCGAATCATGTAACATTAGCTTAATGCTAACAAGCCAGGTTACTATCACATTCTGTAACAGACAAATAATTTCATGTAGGCTAACGTTACCTACCTGCTACCTCTGTCTTTTCTCGTTTCTACTTCTCTTCTTTTCTCTTTTTTCTTCCTTGGGCACCTGACAGTTTTGGCCGTTTTGACATCTTGTGTTGATTTTTTGATGTGGTGACGTCCAAAAAGAGTCATGATACGGGAAAGGAGGGGGGGGGGTAATGTTGTAACAAATAATATTTCTATTAAATAGGCTTTACTTTGCATTTTAATTAACGTGGGATTATTTTTTTGTATTTAGAAATAATAGTACCAACTTTCTTTCTTTTTTTTTTTTTCTCCAACATTTGTGGCACTGGCGTGGCGCCCCCTGATGGACGGCGCCCTTAGCATTTGCCTATACGGCCTATGCCACGGGCCGGCCCTGTATTCAGCCACACAAACATCATCTTTAAACCACTCAAAATTGTACTATAAATAAGAGTATACCAGAGTCCTATGTACACCATAGTAATTTATTGATATGCCGCATAATGTCCTTCTTTTTGGTGTCATGGAAATGGTCACCCTACCGCCACCCCCGTGGCCGGGGGCTCGTAACAGGGGTCACTCCGCGCGCTCCGCCCGCGCAGCTTACCTGCCCGCCACCCCTGTTGCCGGGGGCGCGTAACAGGGGTCACTCCGCGCGCAGTGCGCTCACGAAAGGGGTGGGGCTCACCCTGGTTGATATAGACAGCAGCTAGGACGGTGGCCATGGAAGTTGGAACCCGCTAAGGAGTGTGTAACAACCCACCTGCCGAATCAACTAGCCCTGAAAATGGATGGCGCTGGAGCGTCGGGCTCATACCCGGCCGTCGCCGGCAGCGAGACGCGCTTGGAGGTGCGCTCAGCGCGGCTCCCATATGATTGCGCACTGGTGTGCGTCTGGGTCGTGACAGCGTGGCACGCGAATGTCTGTGCTGCATTGGATCAGTCTCCTTTCTTTAACAGGCAAAAGCTTTATAACCTCACTAATGCCTTGCATCGTCTATATTAGATATATAACAACGGGCGGGTGCGGGCGGATGCGGTTCTGATCAAATGTTAGATCGGGTGGATTGCGGATGGTTGACGACTTTCTGATGCAGTTGCGGATGAAATAATTGCCTATCCGCGCATCTCTAATATATATATATATATATATATATATATATATATATATATATATATATATATATATATATATAAAATAAAATAAATTATATTTATAGCTAGAATTCACTGAAAGTCAACTATTTCATATATATATATATATATATATATATATATATATATATATATATATATATATATATATATATATATATATATATATATATATATATATATGAAATACTTGACTTAGTAGTTCGTCAAGTATTTCTTCACCTCACGTTTTACGTCTTCTGCTTCAAACGTGCCGTTATTTGGCACCCAATTGCCCCAAAATGTTTCTGTTGAAAAAGAGAAAAGTGAACACAGAGTGCAACTCAAACTTCTTGAATAGTTTCTACCTCTGTTTGTAGGATTAATACGTGGACCGGGAAGAGTTTGTATCTCTTTATTATTGAATCTTTTCAATCCCAGACAGGCTGTGACTGAGTTTGATTGCTTTGTAGATACACTGAGACAAAAGTGTAAGTTTATTGTGTTCTTCATTGTGTTTTTGAAACTAAATCATGTTTTTCCCTCTGAATTTTCAACTAACTTGAAGTGTTTTGTCAAGAGGAGTAATTGTGATTTGTACATTTTAAGAATGTGCTTGTTCAATTTTTTTTGCCAAAGTAAAACAAAGAAAACCATATGAAATTGTCTTTATTTTTAATTTATCATGCCATGATTTTTAAGTCCGGCCCACTTGGAAATAGATTTTCCCCCCGTGTGGCTCCGGAGCTATAATCAGTTTGACTCCCATGATCTAGCCCAGGGGTCGGCAACCCGCGGCTCTAGATAGCGCCGCCCTAGTGGCTCTCTGGAGCTTTTTCAAAAATGTATGAAAAATGGAAAAAGATGAGGGGAAAAAAAATAATTTTTTGTTTTCATATGGTTTCTGTAGGAGGACAAACATGACACAAACCTCCCTAATTGTTATAAAGCACACTGTTTATATTAAACATGCTTCACTGACTCAAGTATTTGGAGAGCACCGTTTTGTCCTACTAATTTTGGCGGTCCTTGAACTCACAGTAGTTTGTTTACATGTATAACTTTCTCCGACTTTCGAGGACGTGTTTTATGCCACTTCTTTTTCTGTCTAATTTTGTCCACCAAACTTTTAACGTTGTGCATGAATGCACAAAGGTGAGTTTTGTTGACGTTATTGACTTGTGTGGAGTGCTATCAGACATATTTGGTCACTGCAAGACTGCAAGCTAATCGATGCTAACATGCTATTTAGGCTAGCTATATGTACATATTGCATCATTATGCCTAATTTGTAGCTATATTTGAGGTCATTTAGTTTCCTTTAAGTCATCTCAATTCAATGTATATCTCATGACACACTATCTGTATGTAATATGGCTTTTAATTTGTTGCGGCTCCAGACAGATTTGTTTTTGTATTTTTGGTCCAATATGGCTCTTTCAACATTTTGGGTTGCCCTGATCTAGCCTTTACACATAATGCAGTGTGGCTGACTTATAATACTAAAAAAAAAATCATACTTGAAATATGAAATATAAGAAGATGCATCACTGTCATAATTTTCTTTTCTTGTTTTCATTATTATTTCAAATGTACGCTTGCCATCTGTGCTCCCTGATACAGGTTATTGAAACACGACTGTAAGCATCACATAAAAATGATTGGTCGTCGAGTTTGGCATTTTAAAGCAAAATTATCTTTTTGAAACAGGTCAAGCGCCCCTTCTCTACCCAGATCACGAGTGCCATTTCAAAGCTTATTGGATGAAAGTCTCATTTGTCCTTGGTTGCCAAAGATGACGTTGCCATGGAAACAGCTTCTACTGTTATCGATCATCGAGTGTTTGGCAGGTAAGTCGCACTTTTATTTTATCTATACTTTTACAAGAGTAATGACTCTCTCACATTTAGACATTTACGGGCGTGGGGGAGGATGCGGGGGAGATGAGAATCATGTCATTGCCAGTGAGGATGGGCTGGCTGGGTTATAAAGGGTAAAAAAAAAAGTCATCGGTATTGACTGTCTACTCACAACAGACACCCACGGCTCTTCATCCTCCTCCTTGTTCCATTTAGCTGATGAACAGACATTTGCTATTTTACACCTGTAATAATGGAAGCAGAACATTGAGAAACCAGCATTCTCCGTCATATTCACAACAATTTGCATATGCAGTACCTGTACCGTGAATAGTAACATAATACGACAACGTCTGTGAATCTTGATAGAGATAGTTTGCATTTTTCATCTCACTCCACCGTCAGTCAAGTATTTATTTAACTATGTTTACGATTGTGGCGAAAAAGTGATTTGTATCACATAAAAACGTGTACCACTATTTTGCACTTTGTACTTAAAGTACACATAGCGTCCAAATGACCGAAAATCCACTAAAAACTTCTCCTTATATATTTTTTTTGCCTTTTAAAATGAATCTGGTAGTCGGTTACCATAATATCAATAGTTTTTTGAGAAATCGGTATTTACTTGGAACGCCCCCTTTCTATCACTAGACTCGATTTGCCGCCCCTTATTCAATCAATCAATCAATGTTTATTTATATAGCCCTAAAACACAAGTGTCTCAAAGGGCTGCACAAGCCACAACGACATCTGCGGTAGAGAGCCCACATAAGGGCAAGGAAAAACTCACAACCCCAATAGGACGTCGGTGTGAATGACTATGAGAAACCTTGGAGAGGACCGCATATGTGGGTGACTACACCCCCCCTCCTCCTTTCTAGGGGGTGGGTCACCCCTAGAGGGGTTGGTGTGACGTCATGGACAGAAATAGAGCCCATTTCCCCCCAAAGACAGTATGGATTAAGACATGGAAAACTATTAATTTTATCACTTAATTGCATGTTTTTTTGCCATCATGGTCTACAGTTACTTCAAAACTAATATTAAAAGCATATAATATATATATATATATATATATATATATATATATATATATATATAAAAAAAAATATATATATATATATATGTCTTAATAAGGTTATCCAAAAAATAGTGCTCGATACCGTAGTAGAGCGCAATATATGTATGTGTGGGGAAAAAAATCACAAGACTACTTCATCTCTACAGGCCTGTTTCATGAGGGGGTTCCCTCAATCATCAGGAGATTGATGATTGAGGGAACCCCCTCATGAAACAGGCCTGTAGAGATGAAGTAGTCTTGTGATTTTTTTTCCCACACATACATATATATATATATATATATATATATATATATATATATATATATATATATATATATATATATATATATATATATATATATATATATACCGCATTTTTCGGAGTATAAGTCGCATTGGAGTATAATACCGAAAATGCATAATAAAGAAGGAAAATAACATATATAAATCGGTCAAACTATGAAAAAAACTGCGACTTATAGTCCGAAAAATACGGTAATCACCATTTTTCAACAGCACCTTGAAGAAAACATCAGTAGAAGAGGACACAAAAAATACCAACCGCTTACCTTATTTTTCTCTCGTTTTTGAGTGGCGGGTCTACTCCTCTTTTTTAATTTTTCCGCAGGTTCTGACTCAGTCTTTATTCCCTCGAGGGTGCTCCTGATTTCCGGAATCGCATTTGACTTGAGTCTTTTACCTTTCTTCCATCCAAACCCCAAACAAAACACTACCTTGTTTAGGAATCGTTAAAATGATTGATGCAAATTGCACTCTTCTCACTAAGTTTGTCCCATTTAGCCTGAGTCAATTTGACCGGAGAGGTCCATGCTTTCCTCATATTCATCAGTAGGCTGATGAACCCCCCCACCACACCCACCTTTTAGAGCTAAAAGTTGGCGTTCCAAAATGTGCTTAAACTTGTCAAAATAAACCTAAAATCCCTACTGTGTCTATTTTGGAGATTGTTTTACTTGTGGACATCTTTAGACCCAGAACTATGAAATAAGTGACAATGTTGTCAACATTTGAGGAGCCCTTTAAAAAACAGCTATTGAAATGTTACTTTGTGAATGCATTACAATATGATGGAGTACAAACCAAAATAATAAAAAACACAATCCACTACTATCTAAGACCTGAGCATTATCGTCTTTGCGAAGACATATTTTTTGATACAGTTAGTTTAGAGTTACATTTGTAGATGTGCTGTGCCTAATACTGTGTCCAATTCATGAATGTATTAATGACCACAAATTGAAAACAACAACATAAATATTTTAGTTGCAATTGCTGTGGTTGAACGCCTGACAATATGCAATGCCTGTGGTATAAATACAAATAACCTTTCAGACGCACTAATAGAAGCTTTCGCTCCAAAAACACGACATTTCAGAACCTGTGTACTTTCAGCCCATAGGGAACACGGTAAAAGAAAACTAGATGAAAAAATTGGTAATTAAATAAACGCCGCCAAATCTTTTTATTTCATTGAATGAAATGAATAAATGAAATGAGTTTATTTCGGTCATATAATCAACCATTTTGTGTGATCATTTTAACAGCACAGATTATACATATAAACAATCATACACATTCACACACTAAAAGAAAAGAAAAAGAATGACCGAAAAAGGAATAGGCTGAAGCTAAGGCTTATATTTGCCTATCCTATACATTCACTGAAAATTAGATTGCCTGGAGCATCAACGTTCAAAAAATCAATGGGATGAAAGTAATCGTTGCTATATTTTATAATTTACCATTATTTCACCTTTCAAGGCTTTCTTAAACCTTAACAAAGAACTACATGTCTTCAACTCATCACTGAGCTTGTTCCACCATTTAACTCCTAAAACTGAAATACATTTGTATTTTATATTTGTTCTTACTTTACATATTTCAAAAATCAATATCCCCCTTAAATTATAGTTTTCTCCTCTTAATTTAAATAACCTAAGAGTACAAGCTGGAAGGCTGTTGTTCTTTACTCAAAATATAATTTCCATTGTTTTTAAAAACACAATATCTGAACATTTCAACACATTAGCTTCATTCGTCATTAAAGTTTTTGCTTGATATTATATTATCTCATAATATTTTTGTTTGTTTGTATTTACACATGTAGTTATTTATTACTTTAGTTTTTTCATGTACAGGTATTTGTATTCCTCAATACCATGGGTGTCAAACTCTGGCCCGCGGGTCAAATTTGGCCCGCCGTGTAATTTCACTTGGCCCGTGAGGCGATATCAAATTAACCCTAGAGCTGGCCCGCCGATCATATACAGCGGTGGTGCCGCGGTACACCGCTAATTCTCATACTTGCCAAACCTCCCGGGAGACTCCCAAATTTCAGTGCCCCTCCCGAGAATTGTAACGTCCCCTTTTTCTTCCAGTCCAACGAGTGCTGGCCCAGTTACATAATATGTGCGGCTTTGGCACGCACACAGAAGTGAATACCAAGCATACTTGAACTTCAGCCATACAGGTTACACTGAGGATGCCAGTATAAAAAAACTTTAACATAGTTAGAAATATACGCCACACTGTGAATCCACACCAAACAAGAATGACAAACACATCTCGGGAGAACATCCGCACAGTAACACAACATAAACACAACAGAACAAATACCCAGAACCCTTTGCAGCACTAACTCTTCCGGCACGCTACAAGGTGGTGTGGGGGGGGTTTGGAAGTAGCGGGGGTGTATATTGTAGCGTCCCGGAAGAGTTAGTGCTGCAAAGGGTTCTGGGTATTTGTTCTGTTGTTTATTTTGTGTTACTGTGCGGATGTTCTCCCAAAATGTGTTTGTCATTCTTGTTTGGTGTGGATTCACAATGTGGCGTATATTTCTAACAATGTTAAAGTTGCTTATACGGCCACTCTCAGTGTAAACTGTATCGCTGTTGATGAAGTATGCGTTGCATTTACGTGTGTGTGCGTACAGAAGCCGCTCACATCTTGTGACTGGGCGGGCACGTTGTTAGAAGGGATGAAAAGCGGACGTGACGACAGCTCGTAGAGGACGTTAAAAGCAGTGCCTGTAAGGCACGCCCCCAAGACTGTGGAATATGAGATATAATGACTGATGAACACCTTTGTTCGATAATGAAGGTTGCCTCAGCTCAAAGCCTGAGCCCCGACATTAATGAACTAGCATCCAAGAAAAGATGGCAGGTATCTGGCTTGGGCACATCAGATTAGATCAGTGTGTTGCAAACTGAGCAGTTTAAAGTCCTGAATGGTTGGTTTATTCATTATTTTATTTTCAAATTTATTAGCCTGTGGAAAAAGTTAATGTTGATATTTACCTCAGAAGGCTGCAAATAGAAAAGAGGCATTCAATTGTTATTTAAATTGTATTTGATATGCCATTGATATTTTTGAATTATTATTATTATTATTTGAAACCCAATTTTGCATGTCACTATAAAGCTATATAAGCCTTGCTTGTTCAATATTTAATGCAAAACTTGTTTGGGTCCCTATTAAAAGGTTAATTTGTTCAACCTTGGCCCGCGGCTTTGTTCAGTTTTAAATTTTGGCCCACTCTGTATTTGAGTTTGACGCCCCTGCTCTATACTGTATTTCCTTCTTTGTATTTATTTTTAACATTTTAGTTGTTCTCTGTACTTCATCACGGCATACAGCAATCTATCTATTTCTACACATTATCTATCCTTTTTCTCGACCAATTACAAAATTGTTTCATGACTATTCAATCAAAGTCAATCAAAGTTTATTTATATAGCCCTAAATCACAAGTGTCTCAAAGGGCTGCACAAGCCACATCGACATCCTCGGCTCAGATCCCACATCAGGGCAAGAAAAAAACTCAACCCAATGGGATTACAATGAGAAACCTTGGAGGGGGCCGCAGATATGGGGCAGAGCAGAAAAGAGGCGGCAGATCAACTGGTCTAAAAGGGGGGTCTATTTAAAGAATGTACTAAGATCTGCTTCTTCCTATTCCTTTTCAAACACGTTGAATTGACCCATTGAGCATGAGTGGAAAAACTAAAATCATGACTGTCGACGTTCACTGCTCCCCACAGATAGTCTGGACAGTGGCTTGTACCACGGCCCAAGATGGAGGATGGAGCCAGGGGATCTTTTCATTCCAGTCGACTCCATAGAGGAAGAGGCCACTCTGACGTGCGACGCCAAGGGTACCCCGCCTCCTCAGTACAGGTAAAGGCATGGCTATTTTGTTGTATTTTCTACATAACAGGTTTAGTCCAAATCCTGTATAGAAACAGGATTAAAACACTTAGTTGAATGCTTCCTGCACTGCATCGTGGAGATGGTTCATCTACCCTCGTCTCGAGCGTGCCCAGAACCTAATTTGTGCTCTGTGCACCCAGGAATAATTTACAAGATAAGCTCAAATCACACATGCGATATTGAGATATTTCACAAAGGAATGTAATTATTTTAGACAGCCGTGTTTCTCCCTATCCTAACAACTCCTATTTTACCGTGCGACCTGTAATTGTAATAAATGAATGCGCTTTGTTTCTTTTCATCTGTTTTTCCCTTCACTTTTCCACTGCTGACAGTATATATTTTTTGCAGTCTTTGTCACAATATTGCTTTTTTTTCGATGCGTTAAACATAACCCCCTTTGGTATGCGGGGATGTTCATTTTCAGATAAAAAAAAACAAAAAAACCTGCCTTCTTTTGAGAACTGATAAAATATAGTTTACAGCGCAGACACACACACACTAAAACAAATTACTTGAAAATAGCAATTTAAGGAGGATGATACGAGTTCTGCATTCATTTCACAATTCATTAATTCTCTGTATTAGAATATGAATTTTATATTGACGATGATCTACTGCAGGGATTTTCAACTCAATTGTTTTGGGGGCCACATTTTCAGAAAGCTCAGGACAGAGGGGCCAGACTTCTCTCTTCACTATTAACATTTTGTATATTCCTGTGATCCAGTGTCCTATACAGTGGAAATATGACTTCTGATTTATTTATTTTGTCAAGAGTTTGACATTTCTGAGAAAAAAAAGGCCCTGTATACAGTGTAAAAAAAAATCTGTAGATTTTACTGTTAAAAAATGGCAGTTCAGTCACTAGAATTTTACCTTGAAATGTACTTTTTTTTTACACCAAATAATTTTAAACTGTACACTGTACCACAAATATTAATGTATTTAATATTTACTTAATTACTGTAGTATATGATTTTTTTTATTATTTATTTGTTCACTATTACGTTACAGAGGACAAGGAAATGGGATAAAATTGCTATGGTATGAAAAGGGGTAGGATTAAATAAGCTCAGCTTCTTCCTACTCCTTTTCGGACGTGCTGTAATGAAACAACTGGAAATGTTTGATGAATTACATTGTATTGTATATGCATGTTCGAAATAAACTGAAACTGAAACGGTTATTTTACAGTAAATTCTGACAAGTGAGCTACCATATTTTAACATGAAATCTGCAGACATTTTTGCAGCGAAATACTGTAAATTAAAAACGATACCACTGTCAGTTTTACTGTAAAATTCTGGCCACCGTGCTGACAGTTTTTAACCCAAAAATGTGCAGTGTTTTTAAAAAAAGAAAAACAGCATCGCTCTTATTTTTCGTCTGAACGGCCATTTTTTTACCCAACATTGTATAGTCGTTTTTACAGAAAAAATACTGTAAATTGAAAAACTGTACCACTGTCATTTTTACGGTAAAATTTTGGTGACTAAGCTGCCAGTCTTTTATCTAAAAATGTGTGTTTGTTTTTTACAATGCATTAGTGTAAATGAAAAAACAGTACCAAAGTAATTTTTACTGTAAAGTCCTGGCGACTGAGCAGACAGTTTTTTACTGTAAAATCTACAGTAATTTTGCAGTGCATACAACAGGAGCACTTTGCTGTTTTTAAGGTCGTACTGCAAAAAAAAAAGGTAGTTGAATAACATCTGTATGATTACGTTCTATAGTGTTTTTTCCTCAATCTGCTGCAAAAATGTTAGTTCTCACAAGTTTTTTGAGTAGAGTTTGGGTAGAGTTTGACCCAATGTGGTAGCTCAGGCTATCGAACTTGCGCCCCTATGCAAACATGAGCAAGTAAAACGTTTGTCAAACAAATTTAATTAGGAAACAACGGACCAAATGAAGCTGGGGGAAGGACAAGCGGTAGAAAATGGGGGCTAAAAAAAACAGAAGTTTTTAGACAGCTTATTTGCAAGAGTAAAAAGGCCAGGGCTCCCACCAGTTCAGTGTTATGGTGAGTTGTATTTTCCATGCACCTATTTTTGCTGTATTTATCTGCCAAAACGTGAAAATAATGCCTATACATTAACCCGATCCCTGATGCAAGAAAGGTTCGACTGCGGTGTTAAACCCTTACACCACTGCGGGTCCGTCTGAAGTTTCCCGTCATACAAACTGGTTCGTGTCGTCAAAAAGCTTGTAATAATAAAGACGAGGTCCTTCGGGATACCTCATGATTAGAGATGTCCGATAATATCGGCTGATAAATGCTTTAAAAAAAATGGTATCGGTTTCAAAGTTATCGGTATCGGTTTCAAAAAGTAAAATGTATGACTTTTTAAAACGCCGCTGTGTACACAAACGTAGGGAGAAGTACAGAGCGCCATTAAACCTTGGAGGCACTGCCTTTGCGTGCCGGCCCAGTCACATAATATCTACTGCTTTTTACACACACAAGCGAATGCAATGCTTACTTAGTCATCTGCCATACAGGTCACACTGAGGGTGGCCGTATAGACAACTTTAACACTGTTACAAATATGCGCCACACTGCGAACCCACACCAAACAAGAATGACAAACACATTTCGGGAGAACATCCGCACCGTAACACAACAGAACAAATACCCAGAAACCCCTTGCAGCACTAACTCTTCTAGGACGCTACAATATACACCCCTGCTACGCCCCCCCCCCCCAACCCCGCCCACCTGAACCTCTCTTGGACACCAACCTCAATCTCTCTGGGACATGCTCTCTCAGGGAGTGCATGTCCCAAATTCCAAGCTGCTGTTTTGAGGCAAGTTAAAAATAAAAATATATATGGCAGTGCCATGTTGGCATTTTTTTCCATAACTTGAGTTGATTTATTTTGGAAAACCTTGTTACTACAGCGTTTAACACATCAAAATTAGGCATAATACTGTGTTAATTCCACGACTGTATATATCGGTATCGGTTGATATCGGTATCGGTAATTAAGAGGTGGACAATATTGGGATATCGGATATCGGCAAAAAAGCCATTATCGGACATCTCTAGTCATGATAATGTCCAACCAAGCATTTCTTTTTAAATCACACTTTAACAAAGCCCCGGCACATAGGAGGACCCTTCGCTCCAGTCACGTCTCCATGTCTTTACTAATTCATATTGACTAACTTGCCACCAATCTGTGTCATGTCTTGCCAGATAGTATCTTAGAGACACGTGTAGAGCATCTTTAATGACCCAACTCCGCCAGACCCGTGCAGGTTTCCCAGACACTCGTTGTCTCCAAGCAGCACTGATTGTAAGCGTTGTTGTTTCATTGGGCATTGAATTACTGCAGCACAGATGAGCTGAATGATAGTAGCGCGGGTTATGTAGGCTCATTATATCTCCCTGCATGCCCGAGACCAGGTATCTCCATGTAGTGATTAAAGGTGAGCTGAGCACATTTTGACGTGGTGTCTTGTCAAGCTGGCTGTGCAGGATTCTGCATGCCCTCAGCACCTCTCTGCTTCATCTCTTGAAGTGTAAATGGGCTCCTATTGCTCCATCGCCCTGCATCCCTTTTCGTCTCTCTTCCTTTTCCTCTGACAGTCCTGTCGCTCAGGCAGCAAGATGAAGTTTCCACTGTAGGAACACTGCGGTAACAATTCTCTCAGTGGGGGGGCGAGGGGGGGGACGCGCAACGTGCACAGGAAGGCGTCTTAAAACCATGCGGAGTGAGTTTAAAAATACCGTCTAAAGTTGGCATGCTCAAAAGTCCTTTTTCATCCATCGTTATGTGTTATCAAATCTCAAAGGCACGGCGGCCCACAGGGACAAATCAACCAAAAACACACAAACACCTTATACAACTTTGGATGAGGAAAATGGTGCAAATTAACCCTCAGGGGACAATGGCTAACTTGTGTGTACTTTTAGTACATTTTCCGTATTTTTCTTAAACGGGATTTTTTTTCTCAGGATGGTTATTTGAACGTTCAATTGAACATGCTACTTTAATCCTTTGGAGGCCTTTTGATGAAATGTCAGAATTTTCAATTAGTATAAATATGGACAACTTGAAATAACTCATGTAAATCTGACAATATCTGATCAAAAAACCTTAAAAGTCATTTAATCAATAAATGAATCAAAGTTTATTTATATAGCCCTTAATCACAAGCAATGTTCCCTCTAAGGTGCGCGCCTGTGCAATTGCGCACTGCTCAAGCGTCTATGCCATGCACAAAATCAAATAAAAAAATAAGCGCATAACAATTTTCGACACGACACGGACACGACAGAGAAAACAGTTTTCGTCATCATTGTTCAAATATTGTAACATCTGTCGAGATGCTTTGAGGACATGAATTCCATCGACCACTTTACTGAGCAAAACTCTTTATTGTCGGCCATAAACACATCACCAAAACATTAGTAAAAAAAATTATATCTAGCAAAATTGGTCATTTTCTGCAGTACAAACCAGACCAAAACCAACTTTGTTATATCAACAGCAGCCACTCGCTCTTTCTCACTTGCGCCAACACATGCACATACTGTATGGCACTTAACCAGTGATGCGTTTACAGCCACACAAAAAGTCGGACAACTCCAACACCACACATAAAGTGTATTTCCAGGTCGTTACACTATGATTTACCAATCAAATGTGTGCTTATTCTAGTGTCATTTATTAAGAATCTTAATTTATAAATATTAATCGTGAAATGCTGTTAGTATATTAAATAAATACTAATAAAAAAATATTTTTTACAAACAGGAAGTTGCAGGAATGTACACATGATCCCCTGCTTACATCTCATTGTGCAACATGTGAATGTTTTAATGGAAACTAAATGCAATGTCTGAAAGGGGTACAAATTATTTCCAAACCAGGACCTCCACCCATACAAACAATACAAGTACACAGTTCATGAAAAACAATATTTTGTGTTATTGTCATTGTAAGTGGGCCTAAACACTTATATTAGAAAATAACCTCATGGAAATGACTGCTGTCATTTGATTATAATAATAAGAGCATGTTGTCTGTCTATCTGTGTTGGCCCTGCGATGAGGTGTACCGCGCCTTCCGCCCAAATGCAGCTGAGATAGGCTCCAGCACCCCCTGCCACCCCGAAAGGGACACGCGGTAGAAAATGGATGGATGGATGGAGATTGAACTCGTTATTTATTCAGGTTTGGAACAGGTGTGCTGCTGGTGTAGCCACAGTGTGCACGTCTGATGTTGCTCACATGGGCTCCACTGAATGCTCAGGGAGTTTTTGCGTTTGCTCACACACATGAAAAATTAGAGGGAACATTGATCACAAGTGTCTCAAAGGGCTGCACAAGATGAGTGGTCCACCCCGGGTCCCGACTTTGAACAGCTAGCGTCCTGGTAAAGTTCCTGCGGCGGAGCCGCTCCTCTTCATTATTAATCCGCGCCGCCAAGGCAGCTAATAAACTACATTTCTTCATACACTATTACTGGTGGCTGAAAAATTGCTTAAGTTTTTTTGCCCATCATTCATTGACTATCCTTATGTGAGACAAAAACACACATCTTTCTTTTTTCTCTGCTTTCTAAATAGTGAAAAACTGCTAGCATGAGGCGGCTAACAATACAGTTCATGTTCATAGGGATACGATATATTCCGTCTATAAAGCCCTCAAAAAACCTCCAACAATGCTGTATATACATGCTGTACGTACAGTATGTATATAATGTAGTAACAGGCACAAACATGATAACATGTAATTTTAACACTATTTTGATTATTTTAAGCATTGGCGGAACCTCTTTCCTGGGTGCATTAATTTCACAAAAACTACTACAAATAATAACAGTTTGTTGGAGCCAACGACGATATAAACAAATGCAGAGGATGAGCTACACGTTTTAGAAGCTAGGTGCTAAGTATATTGAGCTTGATTGATTGATTGATTGAGACTTTTATTAGTAGGTTGCACAGTGAAGTATATATTCCGTACAATTGACCACTAAATGGTAACACCCGAATAAGTTTTTCAACTTCGGTGTCCACTTAAATTGATTCATGATACAGATATATACTATCATATATACGATCATCATAATAAAGTCATCACACAAGATCATCACATTGAATTATTTGCATTATTTACAATCCGGTGTGTGGAGGGGGGCTGGGGTGGGGTGGGGGGGGGGGGGGGTTGCGGAGGGGGGCGGGGGTGCGGGTTTGGTTGTTATCATCAGTCATCAACAATTGAGAACAGAGAAATGGATATTGGAACAGTGTAGGTCTGACTCGGTAAGATATGGACAGCAAGTAGTGGGCAGAGAGAGAGAGAGAGAGAGAGAGAGAGAGAGAGAGAGAGAGAGAGAGAGAGAGAGAGAGAGAGAGAGAGAGAGAGAGAGAGAGAGAGAGAGAGAGAGAGAGAGAGAGAGAGAGAGAGCTCTAGTGAAACACATAGTACTGTATTTCTAAGTTGTCAACAAAAAAAACTCAACAAAATAATCACTTACGATGTTCATTTTCACAAGGATGCCAACTGATGGGATGTTTATTCATGCCAGAACAAGACTTGTGCTCCTTGTTTAAAGGATGAATCCATCATAATCGTCACTCCTCAGGTAAAATAAAATGTAAATAGAGTGCTGCTGACGGACTCCGGATGTTTTTTTTAGAGGCGAAATAGAGGACTCCCAATTACCTACGTGGTTCGTCGCCTCCTGCCTGCAATTTTTTATGATTAAGAAGGAAGACAAAAGAGAAAGACGTGTGTTCTTGTCTCACAAAAGGATTGTGAATGATGTGCAAAAGTTTTTTTTGAAAGTGCAGTTTCCCTTTAACATGACACACCGAGCAAGAGAGCAGGCAGAGAAAGGAAGCCATGCTGTCTTTCTTTAGTTTATTTCGAACATGAACACACTTACAGTATAATACATCACACAATTTCATATCATTTCACTTTACATCATGTCCGAAAAGGAGTAGGAAGAATGAAAGCTTATTTAATCCTACTCCTTTCCCACTTCAGAGCGTTTACAATTATATAGAATCATCTACTGACCTTTTTATATAATAAAATAACATCTGTGAATTAGTATACACAACAGTTTTGTAATATGTAATTAATTAATTCAGTCATTATTAACATACTGAGATGAAGAATATCTTATTCTCAATGAGGTTGAAAGTATTTCTCATAATTCTAACCCGCTAGTAGTGAAACAAGAAGAGAATAAGTGCTAAATGCATTTCACCATAGGTCTAGCTGGAACTAGGGTTGTACGGGACACCGGTAATAATTAAGTAGCGCGGTACAAATGAATTAAAAAAGGTACCATACTGCTTTTGATACAAACCCCGTTTCCATATGAGTTGGGAAATTGTGTTAGATGTAAATATAAACGGAATACAATGATTTGCAAATCCTTTTCAACCCATATTCAGTTGAATATGCTACAAAGACAACATATTTGATGTTCAAACTGATAAACATTTTTTTTTTGGCAAATAATCATTAACTTTAGAATTTGATGCCAGCAACACGTGACAAAGAAGTATGGGAAAGGTGGCAATAAATACTGATAAAGTTTAGGAATGCTCATCAAACACTTATTTGGAACATCCCACAGGTGTGCAGGCTTATTGGGAACAGGTGGGTGCCATGATTGGGTATAAAAACAGCTTCCCAAAAATGCTCAGTCTTTCACTAGAAAGGATGGGGCGAGGTACACCCCTTTGTCCATAACTGCGTGAGCAAATAGTGAAACAGTTTGAGAACAATGTTTCTCAAAGTGCAATTGCAAGAAATTTAGGGATTTCAACATCTTCGGTCCAAATAATCATCAAAAGGTTCAGAGAATCTGGAGAAATCACTCCACGTAAGCGTAATGGCCGGAAACCAACATTGAATGACCGTGACCTTCGATCCCTCAGACGGCACTGTATCAAAAACCGACTTCAATCTCTAAAGGATATCACCACATGGGCTCAGAAACACTTCAGAAAACCAATTTCACTAAATACAGTTGGTCGCTACATCTGTAAGTGCAAGTTAAAGCTCTACTATGCAAAGCAAAAGCCATTTATCAACAACATCCAGAAACATCGCCGGCTTCTCTGGGCCCGAGATCATCTAAGATGGACTCATGCAAAGTGGAAAAGTGGTCTGTGGTCTGACGAGTCCACATTTCAAATTGCTTTTGGAAATATTCGACATCGTGTCATCTGCACCAAAGGGGAAGCGAACCATCCAGACTGTTATCGACGCAAAGTTCAAAAGCCAGCATCTGTAATGGTATGGGGGTGCATTAGTGCCCAAGGCATGGGTAACTTACACATCTGTGAAGGCACCATTAATGCTGAAAGGTACATACAGGTTTTGGAACAACAAATGCTACCATCTAAGCGCCGTCTTTTTCATGGACGCCCCTGCTTATTTCAGCAAGACAATGCCAAGCCACATT